>NC_134493.1:29389490-29399490 GCF_040206685.1 Ascaphus truei | reverse complement strand
CTGGTATACAGAACTGCATTAGATTGATAAAATAAAATGAATTACCCTTAAAGCAAGTGAGGAAATCCCAGGTAAAGAATTGTGATTTATCAATGGGGGAAAATCCCAGTTTTGCTGTCGGAGACTTTGATCAATAGAACCCAAGAATGTCATGTATTTGGAACTAAAGATGGGAGAACTCTTCGGCAAAGTTCCAGTTCACCGTAAAACCGGCATTATCTTTGCAATTGTGAATCGTAGCAGATGGATCAGAATTTGGAAAAACCTGTCGCTCTTTTTGGGGGGGGTGAGGGGGGGAATTTGTCAACTTTCATTGCGCAAACTCTCGGGGTGCGAAAAACCTCGCCATTCCTTTGTTTTTGGGAACCAAACCAAAGAAAAACTTTAACTGAAACTAATTTTTTTTAAATTACTTTTTTTGCGAAACTAAGCAAAACGGAGGCTTTAGCCGATTTCTATGCGCGTGTACTTAAGTAGTTAATCCTATCTTTTAAATGTTTAAACAAAAGGAGTGAGAGAAAAAGCGATCTGTGTAAGTAAGTGCTCTGAATCTGGCTCAGCTTGGAGGGCATTATCCCTGCACCCAATTTTCCAGCTCTATCTGTCCATGAGATGTCTGTGAAGTGACTGTATAACCCTGTCCTTTTAATGTAACCATGTATTGTTATAACTCTGTGCCCAGGACATACCTGAAAACGAGAGGTAACTCTCACTGTATTACTTCCTGGCAAAACATTTTTATAAATAAATACAAAAGCAAAGAGGATTCGGTGCTTCAAAAGTAATTGTATCCATATATAGCATGAAAAATCCACAATATGAACTCCATATGTATGGATAATGAAATCAATGCCCCTTATACAGTATAGGCGAGAGGAAACTAGTACCTAGTGTTGCCTATGGCATATACACAACCTGAGTGGTACAAGATATGTCCCCCAAAATTACAGTCCAGAGTATATACTGTATAAGTCCACAGACATACTGTATTGACAGGAATGAAAAACTCCCTTTGTGGGTATCCAGATGTCCTGTCCATCCCTGGGTTCCATTGTGGAAGTCAAACGGCGTGCATACAAAAATAGAACAGGAGCAGAGCACTGCCAAAATGGGAAAAAAGGATCCGGAGGAGGCTCACATATAAAAATGTGTAAACTTTATTGGATCATAATAGATCCCAGCATACTATGCGTTTCGGACAGGTGACACCTTGATAAAGGGCAACCTGCCTGAAACGCGTTGGTGCATAATTTAGTATGCTGGGGTCTATTATGATCCAATAAAGTTTACACATTTTTATATGTGAGCCTCGTCCGGAGCCTTTATTTCCCATTTTGGCAGTGCGCTGCTACTGTTCTATTTTTATAGATAAATACATTATTTTTCACTACACATATACAAGGAGTAGAATAGTCTAATCATGACAATTTCTTTAGATCTAGAGGGGGGAGATATTGGATTGTGGTACGGAAATGTTCAGTGTTAGCAGCTGTTTTGGGGTGTAAGATATTTTTATAGCATTTTAGGCCGTTCTATGATTAGTGATCACAAGCGGCGGTTCTCCTGATACGTGTCACTCCGGTTTAATAGTTTTACATGGAATTGTTACAAAAAATGAATAAATAGCGTACAAAGCTATCAAAAAATGGATAAAATGTATTAAAATATATACATCTCAAGAGTGACAAAGACACACAAGGGCCTCCGAGTGCATTTCTGGCTCACCATCACTTCTCTCCCATGCCCCTCCCTCATATATTAAATACTCCCCCTCCACATCACACACACTAACATCCCATGCACATCACATCCCCCCCTGCACATCCCACACATCACATCCCCCCCTGCACATCACATCCCCCCCTGCACATCACATCCCACCCTGCACATCCTCCCCACTGCATATCTCACACATCACATCCCATCCCCTGCCAGCACATTATATCCCCCTTCACCCCCTGCACATCTTATTCCCCCCCCCCCCTCCACATCACACATGGGCGCACCTCTGGCATACACTGGAGAGAGGCCTGCTGCAGGGAGGGAGGGGGGGGAAGCTGGGTCCCAGCAGCTGGACGCAGAACTGGCGGACCAAGGGCAGCCTCCGGGCCCGGGACAATTGTCCCGGCTCTCCCACCCTGTTGGCAGCCCTGGTAATGAAGCTCACCAAGATATTGTTATAGGCCTTTACAATGTAGCCATGTTCATACTATCTTGTGCATCAAGCAAAGTACTTATACATCTGGAAATTCTGGTTAGGGCTCCCCAAAGGCTCGATGCACATTCATTTCCTGTAATCTCGTTAAGTTTACCATAGTAGTATTTGCTTAACTGTTTGATCTGGTCATCAATATTAATTTCTTCTCTTTAAACATCTAATTGGACAGCATAGTCAGTCAGATATCTAGTGCTTCTTTCTTGGAAAATGTTTCATCGTCAAATTGTGAATGTAACCATTTCTTGCTATTAATTTTCTTTAGTGGCACAATAAACAGATTCTAGTTATTTATTGATAACTCCTGCTGCAAGCAGCTTTCAATGAATGGATCAGTAATACAAAATAATAATATCGGGGGGGGGGGGGGAGAGAATCCAGGAATTTACAGAATTAATAATTGAATGCCCCCAAAATTCCAGCACTGATAACAGTAATAAAAAAAAGTGCTGGATTTCACAGCAATCTTGCCTCCACTACTCCTGCAGTATGCAAATCATTTTGAATCTGGGAGCAGTACTCTACACATGATCTCATGCTACTAATCTGCAGAATAGTGTTTGCATCCATCACAACTTCTTTCAAACTAATTTACTTCTTTACGCTTGGGCCAAATGTACCAAGACGTGCTACTACCATGTGGCTCAATGCAAGTGAAAGGGATATATCTGCTAAGTGGTGGTACTCCATAAGACACTTTCTGGTACAAGATAACCTCACAGCACATGCCCTTCAATGGGACGTGAAGGACCGTATTCATTAAGCCGTGCTAGAAAGTATTCTATGGAGTAGCATGACTTAGTAAATATGGCCCTATATACTTTTTTTGCTAGGATGGTTGTCAGGATAATTCCCTCAATCACGTATTCAACTCCTGAGTTTCTTTGACCAGTACAAATTCCTGTACATTCTCCAAACTCAAATAGGCCCCTCCACATTTCCGTCCTATAGTCAGAGTACCTGATTCAGATTTGTTTGTCATCTGCCGAAATCCACACTATAAAAAAGACATTATGGAAGCACACTCCCAGTACTGTTCCCTGTGACACTGCAGTGTTTTCCCAGCAGCAATCCATTGAACATCCATCCTTCTGTCCAATAGATAATTGTACGGCTATATCCAGAAGCCGTAGGAGTTCTCCATGTTTACGGTCTAGTGGTTTTATGAATTGGTGAAACCTAAATACCGGAACATTTGAAAACTGAAGTAGATGAAATAAAAATTGAAACACTTTGACAAATTAGCCAGGCAATTTATGTCACATACTTATGATCACTCAGGCTTGGTTTAGTGTAAAATTGCTGCCTGGGCAGATTTCCTGGGCTATTTTGATCTAGGTAATCAAATGTATTTCCATTACGAGCCATTATCTCCTACTTACCTATATCACATGACCATAGATCCAGGAAATGATAGCAGACATCGATGGCCCACTGGAACCTTATTTGGGTTAATGAGAATCGATTCAGGAAGTCAAGGATTTCTAACTTGGTTAATTATAGAAAACAAAAACAACTTTAAAAAAAATTCCCTGTAGTAACAGATTCAAATATCAACTGCTACAAAAAGGTGTTGCTTTAATTATTAAGTGTTATAATGCCATTTGTGAGAAGATAAACAAATAATGCAAACAGAAGAACGTATTACATCTTTGCTCAAGTTCGTTTGTAGAAACTGATTTAAAAAATCCCATTCCTTGCAAAATAATTATATTTTCATAGAATGTATACAATTTGGCATTAATATAATTTGTCTGTTCAACTCTAACTGGACTTACGCATATCCAATCTGGGTCAAATGTAGGACCTTTTATTGATATTGGGTGCAGACGCGATAAAAAAAGAAGGATTTTCAGAACGAAGTGCAGGCTTCCTTTTTATGCATCTTTAAACACAGTCACTGTATTTATTTTTTCCGTCAGCTCTGCCATGACATTCTTCTTTGATGCTGTACCATCCACACTCTGTCTGCAGGGCTGCCCTTTATCACTTCAATGAGAGCCGCAGAAAGCAGGTAAGCACCAAGATTAATGGTGCACACAAATTACATATCATTGGGGCATCCTGGTACTTGTTATTAAAGCTGCAGACCAAGCAAGTACCGACATGTATGTTTTTTTTAAATAAATCAGTTCTGTAATATGAGAAAATACTCATACTAATACTCATACTAATAGCCTTTTAAAAAAATTAACTCTAAAAGACACGTTTAATGTATTATAATGTAACAAGCATTTATTGTTTCTATAGCAACCATTTACAAAGTCACATCCCCTTCCTCTTCTGAAACAGGCTCTCGCACAACCCTTTTTGAGCCCTGTCCTCTCTCTAGCAGTGCACCGATTGTATCTAGTGACTGCCTGGTCACATGATCTTCCCCACAGAACTTTGCATCTTTGGTCCTCTTCTGCTGCACTGACAGCCATTTAGTGAACCCTCGAGCCGAATCTTCACCGATCAATCACAGGAGAACGGATCAATCTGCAAATTAGCAATTACTTATGATTGTGTGGATTGTATTGATGCGCATATTAAAGGGGAAGAAAAAAAAAACGGCAGCTTGGACTGCTGCTTTAAAGCAGCTATCTGTCGTACTAATTATATGAGTACTGCGGTCCTAACACAATATAGGGCTGGGGTGGATAACCTACTCATCATTAAGCCTTTACCATCACTGTGAGGATCGCTAGTATACTATTCCCACATGCTTGCTGCAAATTATCACATTTTCATTGAGTGCTGTTGTACTACTGAATAACAATATACTTCAGCACTGCTCAGCAGCGAAAGGATGAATAAATTGCCTTCTAAATAGGACGGACCAGCTATAAGTCTTATACAAATTCCACAGCAGTCTGTTTATTTAGCCCTGGACTTGCCACTTGTTTAGCTATACTGTATTAACTGAAGATTTTTTTAAGACCCTAGGTGGGGAACCTTTCCTTGAATATCAGTATACGCACGAACACCTAGCTGGGAGGAAACCTAAGCTGCCTCTTTCGCATGCTTGTCTGTGTAACCTGGGGAGCGTCATCTTCCCTGCCCCACTATAATTACATGGATTTAGAAGCTGATGTTTTGTATCCCGCTGAAACTAGTATCTTTAATTTCATGTTAGCTAGCACAGAAAAACAAAAATGTATCATCCTTCCACTGTCAATAGCGCAATGCTGACTCCCTGCTAAGATCTCAAATTATATGTTTTACCAAGCATGAATATCTGTTATAACTGAGGGAATGTTATTAACATTTGACTCCAGTATTATGCTTATATAGAAAGATTTTTTAATTTAAAAATCTCAATACTCTAAGCAAAAAAAAAAGTATTACACTAGTTATAATAGTTACAATTATAATAGTTAAACTACTGTATTGCTACCGCTCTGTGTCCTATGTTAAAACAGGAGAACAAAATATGGGGGCAGTTATTGAAGTTGAGTAGATGGCAAATGCAGGAACACAATACTAAGTCCAAAGCAATTCACCACACTTATCATCAGCTTAATGCATGAAAACGGATGTGTGTTTAAGAAGAACCACTGTATTAGTTCATACTAAAGAGTTGCATGTTGTGCTAATATTAACCTATTTAATTTGAGTTATGTACAACCGATGACAGCATTGGGAATCATTTATCCTCTAGGAATTTCTGCTGCCTAAACTCAAAAGTCTTTAGGGCAGAAGTTAGCATCTAACACAGAATGTAATATAATGATGCACAGAAATAATGAATTCAATTGAAAGAAGATGCATTAATTTATTATCCTAGGTAAGGGTAAGCATCAATTATGTCTCAAACCCGTAGAATACAATAAATGCTGTCAACTCATCATCTTGCCTTTTTCCTGCAGTAGGTAATATAATAAGGAATTACAGATGTGATATTTTCACTTGGGCATTTTGAACGGATTATTCTTAATAACCAAAGGGGGCTTAATTTATTATTATTATTATTATTATTATTATTAATATTAATAATAATAGAAAAAGTGTTTAGGGCATTGAAATATCGACATTACCTATACATCTTAATTCCTTGTATGCAATTTTTTCATAATTAGCATTACAAAAGGATCTGCTGTTCCCAGACTTAATGACCTGCTTCCATGAAAAAATTACAGTTTGTTGCACATTCCAATTCTGCAATCTTGTTGTAACCCTCTTTCCCTGTGACTAAGGCCCGGGCGGAGGCGTACGGAGGCTGTGGGAAAGCGGGTGCTTTTCCTGGGCATGTCGATGGGCCATTGCAGGCCATGGGGGGCATGCTCTGGGGGCGTGTCTATGGCGTCACAGAGCTGGTTCGACCCGCTCACGTGTCCGGCCTGTCGCGCCAAGAAATCAGTTTGAACTGATTTCTTGCGCAACACGTGCCCCCTCTCGCATCCGCACGTGCCCGTATGGACACGAACACTTCCTTAAGGCAGTCTGTTCGCTCGTGTCCGCACAGTCTGCTGTACTATGGCCCAAGCCTTAAGAGACTACCTGTGCTGATTACCTGTCTGGCGTACAGGAGGCCTGATCATCCGCCACTGGGAACCTGGGGTGATCACGTTCATTTGTATGCAGCGCCTCCACCTGAGAGAGATCCTAACGCAGTGGGATAACCTCTCACAGGAACCCACCAGTACGAATAATGATACACCCACACATAGTATGACTAACTTATATTTACTGGAATTTAACTTATCACACTATAATAACAAGGCCATATAAGGCCGCACCGACACCGTACCTCCACAATGAAGCCCACCACCTTATCCACACCCCAGTGAGGTTCCCCAAAGTTATGAGGTGCCTTGAGCACCTAACACCCCGGTGTCCAGCAAGACAGGCCCACCATGACTGTGTGTGAGGAGTAGCACTACCCCTGTGTATGGCCATTGGTGCACTTTGTGAAGATACCCTTCTGGTCTTAGTCCAGACCAGGCCGCCTTGGCTGAGGATTCGTTGGGCCGCAACGTGTCCCACGCCGCGCGTGGATCCTCAGGCGTCTGGTCCACCTCTGAGGGAGCTCCCATTGGTCTGTGTCCCTTTTAAGATTCTCTGATAATGTATATGCCTGGGTCTGGTCCCAGACCACAGGCCGGAGTCACCGCATGGCGTCTGTCACTGACATGCTGTAACCTCACTATAAGCAGCTACTGGGGGAACTTTCTGTAGCTATGGGCCAACCCTGCAGCAGCCACAACCTGATGGGAGTCGGGGCCTAGCTGGGGGCTATAGGGGAGATCTGACCTAGTCTCAGGGCCACTGGCACCTGAAACACTACCTATCTCCTTGGCGTCCTGCTCCCGACTGGCGTGCTTCTACAAGCGCACCAAATGTATCTCTTCTCCTCAGCCTGGATGCTGCTGACCTATTGTCTGTACTACCCCACATGAGAAGCAGCCCTAGAGGCGTCTGGAACTTGTAGTCCTGTGCGGAGCCTGCCCCTAATGGCCGCCGCACTTAGATCCAATGCGTATGCGCTAGGTTCCCACTGCGCATGCGCAAAAAGCAAGATTGCCGCTGCCTTTGCCGCGGAGCTCCCGAGCGCTCTCCCTACTGGCTGCAGCCTCTCGGTGCCACCCCGGGTCCCCCTGCAGTCTCCCCCCGTTTCCGCACACAGCTGGAGGTAAAACGGGGTTGGGGCTACATTGTGTTGACTTTTTATTAATACAATGGCTTTGTCGTTTATTAATCCAATGTACCATTCCCATTTTTCCATTAAGCTTATAAAACATCCAGAGTCAAAACCATGCTGATATCCCTGAAAGAAATAGCTCCACTTACTTGTTACTGAACAATAGAATTGTCTAAATTGTCTAGCCTTTCCTTTTTCAATCCTTGTCGCACGATTGACAAAACTGAATCAGTCTGCTTTGTATGTTAAATGGTATTTGATTTTGTGTTACGTTTTTAGTCGTAGTATACTTATTGACATGACTGAGTGCTTTGTATTGCACCTTTTGTCAGGTGAATTGCACCTTTTATAGAATGATAATGACTGTAATCTATCCTCTGGAACCTCTTGTTATTTCAGCAAACGATTTGAACACCTTAGAGCCCAACATGTTACAGCTAATGTACAAATTATTAGGCTTCTTTAAAACTGGTGACAGTGGTCAGCCTGTTGATAAGTGGTAGAATAAATAGCAAGCACTGTGACCTGACCAAGAAAGTCTGACTCCATGCAATCAAAACAAGGCCCATTGTTTCATGATCCACTCACCGACAGAAAGAGCTCAGGAAGAATCCTCCTAGGAGTATGGTTTGAGACTGAGAGCTATAACTGAAGTATCTTCCTATTGTATTCCCTGAACTACAATTTGTGAAGGAGATATGGAAGCAAGACTCTGCGGCACAGGGAAAAATAATGAGTCACATGGCATCCGAGAATGTACGTTTGAATTATTGCCATGATTGTATGGTACTGGAGGCACATTGGAATCAGCAGTGTACGGTAATAGGTCAGAGTAAAGTGGGATCAGTAGTTCAATTATATAAGAAACTAGCTGGGCTAGTTTAACAAAAGTGTTGCATTTATTCAGTTTAATCTGATTAATCCCAAAAAGAGCAGTGCACAAATGTAATCTTCAGACATCTAGTATGAGTAATAGTCATAGTGCCGTTACCGCCATTCCTGATACAGAGTGAAGTGCAGCGTCCCTGAAATATTAGGAGATGAGTATCCTGTGCAACTCTTCGTTGTATGTTGTAAATATATAGAAAATAACCCCTACACTATCACATTTTAGGTCCTCTGTGGACTTCCTGATTTAATGCATACTGTTGCCCTACATCATTGCATAGTGTGGCCTGACATTACTGACCCCCGGTGTGCTGTGTGCATCCTTCTTCAATATATATATACATGTATATACAGTATATATATATATAAATTTATAAAGTACCCACAGTGTATACAGCGCTTTACAAAAGGTGTGTATGGGAGTGTATGCCAATGGTGTGGGTAGGTATAGAAATGTAAGAGGGTTCCACCCGACCATCAACCTCAAAATCACACATTCCCTGGACGAAGTACATTTCCTAGACATCACCATTACTATAAAGAACAACCAACTACAGACCTCTATATACCGCAAACCCACAGACAGAGCCAGCTATTTGAGGGACAACAGCTTCCACCCCACACACTAAGCATGCAACCATCTACAGTCAAGCCATACGATACAATCGGATATGCTCCGACACAGCAGACAGAGGCCAGCGGATTACAGCCTTGAGATTGGATTTCATAAACCATGGCTATAACTGTAACGGGTGCTCTCCACAAACAGGACGGGACTGCGAGGCTGAGGTGGGGATATGGGTATACGCGACCTACAACCGCGAAACTGCGTCCGGAGTGCAGAGTGGTAGTCGTGTAGCCGGGTCAGGGTAGGAGAGGTCAGGATGGTCGTGATACTCGCCGTGGTCTGGGATTGGAGAAGTCGGATGGTCGTTGTGCGTAGCCGGGGTCCAGGAGTATAGAAGGTGGGAGTCCAAAAAGCAAGCCGAGGTCAAGGGTCAGAGAAGGCAGAGGTCCAGGTACAAGCAGAGGTCAGGTACAATGAGACGGTCATAGACAGGATGTGCAAGTAATATTTTTATATGATTTTATATATATATATGTGTACAGTGGTCGACAAATCACCCAAAAATCTACTCGCCGAACAAAAAAATCTACTCGCCACCTAGTCCCGCCCCCAACCCCGCCCCTAGTCCCACCCCTAGTCCCGCCCCCAACCCCGCCCCTAGTCCCACCCCTAGTCCCGCCCCCAGTCCCGCCCTAGTCCCGCCCCT
>NC_134493.1:29311990-29386990 GCF_040206685.1 Ascaphus truei | reverse complement strand
ACACATTCTCCCATATATACACACACACACATTCTCCCATATATATGTAACAGTATTTCTGACCCGGCCTGACCCACCCAATCTCACATTGTGGTCTAACCGGTCCCCATTACAGTGTGGTAGTGTCTGGTGGTGCACCTGTTGGCAACAGGACTCCTGAGTCTCCCGCATGATGGTGTATGGGGAGGACCCGTCCAGACAGGCAGCTGAGGTAGTGTGCTGAGTCTCACCTAGCTCCAGTGCAGCGCCTCCACCTCATCAGGGTCCCTGCGTCCGCAAGGGGATGATCCTGTTGAGGAACTCCTCCGTGGTGCTCCTCTCTGTACACTCATTCCACACATGTACACGAGAGGGTTTCTGAATGAACACATCTTTATTGAGTGATGTGGGCTAGCTGCCCCTCGCAGTTGAGATCTAGCCTCTCATGATTATTCACTCTGCTTCCCTTCAAAGGTGATTCTCTCCTTAATAGGGATTCCCTATCCCCGCAGGGATCACTGCCCTGTGCCAGGTCCCTGGACACAGTCTCCTCTGGAGTTACTATAACATAACTAACACTCTGGCGGAACTTGAACTCCTCTCTGAACTAACTAGCACTAGAACTAACTTTTAGACACAGTGCTGTGCCTTATGTAACTTCTGAGGCTGACACACCTCTGACATCACTAACCATGGAGTCAGAGCATGTGACCAGTCCCATCCATACACAGGGCACCCCACCAGGGTGTGAGGGCAAACCTCCATAATTACTGCTGGCATGCCCACACTTACCAGGCCTTACTGCCAACAGGAGAGATGACTGTAGGCATTTTACATGATCGCTACATTCTCCCCCTGGTGAATCCCATCGTCCTCGCTGGGACCTAAATTTGTACGCCTTCTTCCAGGAAGCACTGTAACATATGACATAATCATGTTAACGTTCACATACAAATTTTTTCATAATACCATAAAAAAATGACTACAGTACATTCCGCCAAGCCCGCCCCGACCAGCAGCCACAAACCCGCGTAATGTATCAGTACCTCCTAAAAATAGTGATTCGGGTCAGGCTTCTTGACCTCTCTCCCGCCCATATCTATGACCGTGACGTGATAATGCCTAGGCAGTCCCCTCTCAGGCCTATATGTCACCCTATGCTTATAGATATTTCGGCCAATGCCCCATACCCGCACTAAGTGCTCTATGCGCTCCTCAGCCTTCTTTCCTATTACGGAACTCCCTCTCCCCACTAGGTGCATCTCTATGGCCTCCCTAAGCCACCTATCCCGGTTGTCCTCTATCTCATCCATGAGAGGCTCAGGGACATACGGGTACTCCAACCCGTGGGAAGATTTATACCGAGCCATTATGGTTCTCTCGGCCCTACTAATTCTAGTCAGGTCAGCCTTACCTGCCCTCCCAGGTAACACCCATGATAGGGGCTCATCAGGATCCACGGGGTCTGATAGTATGCTAGGACCCATAGGCTCTATTTCCCTATTCTCAATCTGCAGCCATCGCTCCTGCAGCTCTCTGTCCCTCTGTTCTGGGGTAAACTCTCCCACAGCCCACCAGTAGTCCACTACATCCTCTCGCCGGATGAGGAACCGAGTGCGGTCCATCCAGACGGAGTACCCTTCAAATAATGGGGCCCACCAACGGCTCTCCTTAAATCTATCTGACCTCCCTGACTCCCTATCATCGTCTATGGAAAATATCCCCGATGACCGTGCGGATCGTGGCAGGAACCATCTGGATGACCCCGGGGCCTGTACCGCTTGTACGGGTGCTGTCGTGGCCACTCTCAACTCTCCCCCTCCCCGAGAATCGCCCTCCGTAGCGCCACTGCGCTGTCTTTCCCCAGTCCGTCTTTCTCCTCCCCCTGGTGATAAGTCCACAGATTCCAAACTAGGCGGGGAACCGGGGACCGTGTGATTGGGGCAGGGGTTTTAGCTAGGGCGGGGTATTGGGCGGAGGGGCAAGGGATTGGACCCCACGGGGTTACGACCCGTTCCTGGCTGTCCGTAGACTGGTCCAATGAGGATATCTCACCCTCCTCAGTCCTTGGATCGCCCCTCCAACTCCTGGGCCTTGTAGGTGATCGGGGACCTTCCCCCGATCGCCGAAGCGTCGCTGCACTCTTCCTTGGAGTTCCGCTGTCGCCACCGGAAGTGATGTCCTCCCCGGAACCGGAAACACCGTCATCGCGGGTTGGACCCCCATTCGGGATCTCTTCCTCAATGACAACATCCGGAAGCTCCGCCTCGTCCTCACCGGAAGTGATGCCGTCTCTCCACGTGCGCCTGCGGCCTGGCATGGCCTCTCCGCTCCTACACCGTCTGCTGAGGCAAGGTAAGTGAAGGGACTCCTCTTACCCGTCCGCAGGGGTGCCGGCGTCTCTCGTCCGTCGCCGCCACGTTCTGAGGCGGAGGGACTCCGTCTCTCGGCTTGCCGATCTGCGGGGGACGTTCTGTCTTTTTGACAGCTGCTAGTACCACGGGGTGTCGTCCTCCCTGGTTCTATCCTGGGCCTCGCTGTTACCTCCGCAAGTTCCCGGAGATCCTCGTCCGAGTATTCTCCCTTCTCGGTGCAGTCAGGAGATGACCCGACTGTCGCGGTTGCGGCCGACCCAGCCGACTTGACCGGCTCCAGTCCCCTTTCTCCGGGACTCGCACGTCATATCCACAGTGCGCCAGGGGGCTCGGCAGTACGCTTAGCCTGGTCCCCCGGGGGGTCAGCCGATTGTATCGGAATAAACGTTGGCATAGGCCATAAGTATAGTGTCCCGCAAATGGGGCAACGTGCCGCCGTGTTGACTGTGCCTCCGGGCAGCCCGCATTGTAGGCAGAGCCCGACCACCGTCTCGGTGTTAGCCACCCTTACTACCAGTAGCCCGCCGGGTACTGAGTAGGGCTGAGTGGAGACCATAGTTCCCACAGCGGAGGGGCAGGCCATTCTTTTGGTAGGGACCACTTTCAGTGTGGGTCTCTCCAGGTCAGTGGTTCCTCGCAACTGACCGGTAGAAGCTTCTGGGCCAGCCACTTCCTGCCTCGGCTCCTCCTTTCGCTGACATAGCTGGAACCCGCCCCCAGGGGTTGCAATTATGGGCGGGTCCCACAGGGGAATATCATGCCCCTTAATTAAGGCCGCGCCTTTCTCAGTCCTGGTGGGCGCGGTCTGCGTTTTCGCGCCAGTTTCCTCCTCAGAGCTGGATTCTTTTCCCGCGGCTAGTTCCCGCCTTCTCCTTGCAGCAGCTTTGCGTGCAAAATATCCCTCTTTCTTGCAAATCGTTTCCGCGGCCGGAACTACCCTTTGTAGTGGCGCCGTCTGGACACCAGTCCCTGGGCCCAGTGGGTGCACTCCCACAGGCCATAATTGAAAGTCACTCCCCCTGGTGGAAATCAGTGGAGGGTCCCATAGACTAAGCGGTTGACTCAGCACAGGGGCTGAGTTAGTCACTGTCCATGAAGGCGCAGCCATAGCTTTCGCGCCATGCCCCCCATCAGGGCGGGGCTCTGCTGTTCGCGCCATTCCCGGCCAGCTTTTTGCAAGTCCTGCACCAGCCACATTTTCTGTGACTGTCCCATGCGGTGTCCCTAGCAAGCGGGAACCGCCATTTTGGTTGACTTTTAAGCCCAAAAAGTCCGTTTGTTTGCTCTCCTCGCGGGGTTCTCCCCCAATTATTACAATTTCCTCACACTCTTCAAGGGTGGCCCCTCGCTGTCCCAGACAGGATAAAAACGGGGCAGCCACAGCCTTCGCTCCGCTCCAGAGCAGACTGGTTAACGATAACTCGGCGACTGTTTGCTCTTCAGTGGGGTGCACGCCACGGGTGCCCTCCCCATCAGCCTCTGGTCGCCATTTTGTGTTCTCCGCACCACGCGGATCCTCCATTCTTTGGGTTGTCTCACTCTCATACCAATTATCGTACATGGGGCTCCGCTCTGCGGGGCAGCCTCCACATCAGTACAATAAAGAGTTGCTCAGATGCACCACCACATGTGTACCTTATCTAGGTGTGACCCAGTGTTGCACTACCTCAGGCTAGGCTCACTCTCTCAGTGTCTGCTGTGACTCCTTCCTCCCAGTCTGTGCTCCCTACGGTGAGTGTCTGGAATGGCTAGGTACTCTGGCTCTGCCATGCAGTACTTGGGGCGTCTACCTCTCTTGGTCAGCCTAGCGCAGACCCTCTCCAGGATTCCTGACCAAGTTAACAGGCTATCCCTTCTGGCATCCTACCAAATAGCACTGCCTCAAGGTGACTCGGTCAGCTATAGCCCGGCTCCAAACCCCTCACTCCTTTCAGGCCCCTAGGTTGTCCCTGCGAATTGACAATATCCCGTCAGCCCCCTGACCACCCCTAGGTCCGTCCCTACGCAGCACAGAGTGGCAGCAGACACTCTCCCTGTTTCCCAGTGTGCCTAGCTAAATAAAGCCTGTCCTGTTGACGGATCTGATCTCAGCAGCGCCTCCAAATGTAACGGTATTTCTGACCCGGCCTGACCCACCCAAACTCACATTGGCCCCTGTGGTCTAACCGGTCCCCATTACAGTGTGGTAGTGTCTGGTGGTGCACCTGTTGGCAACAGGACTCCTGAGTCTCCCGCATGATGGTGTATGGGGAGGACCCGTCCAGACAGGCAGCTGAGGTAGTGTGCTGAGTCTCACCTAGCTCCAGTGCAGCGCCTCCACCTCATCAGGGTCCCTGCGTCCGCAAGGGGATGATCCTGTTGAGGAACTCCTCCGTGGTGCTCCTCTCTGTACACTCATTCCACACATGTACACGAGAGGGTTTCTGAATGAACACATCTTTATTGAGTGATGTGGGCTAGCTGCCCCTCGCAGTTGAGATCTAGCCTCTCATGATTATTCACTCTGCTTCCCTTCAAAGGTGATTCTCTCCTTAATAGGGATTCCCTATCCCCGCAGGGATCACTGCCCTGTGCCAGGTCCCTGGACACAGTCTCCTCTGGAGTTACTATAACATAACTAACACTCTGGCGGAACTTGAACTCCTCTCTGAACTAACTAGCACTAGAACTAACTTTTAGACACAGTGCTGTGCCTTATGTAACTTCTGAGGCTGACACACCTCTGACATCACTAACCATGGAGTCAGAGCATGTGACCAGTCCCATCCATACACAGGGCACCCCACCAGGGTGTGAGGGCAAACCTCCATAATTACTGCTGGCATGCCCACACTTACCAGGCCTTACTGCCAACAGGAGAGATGACTGTAGGCATTTTACATGACCGCTACATATACATACACTCTCTCTCTCTACACACACAGGGGGGGGGGGGGGAAGAAGAGAGGAAAGGCCGCGACCACCACCTCCACACTCCGCGGGACCGGGGGAAGCGGGGACATCCCCACTCCCATTTCCCGCCCCGCGAGCTGAGACGGGGGGAAGCTGGGACCTGAGGGGACATCCCCGCTCCCATTTCCTGCCCCGCGGTCTGACACGGGGACTGGGGGGAAGCGGGGACCTGAGGGGACATCCCCGCTCCCATCTCCCGCCCCGCGGTCTGACACGGGGACTGGGGGGAAGCGGGGACCTGAGGGGACATCCCCGCTCCCATCTCCCACCCCGCGGGCAGCAGGAGCGCCGGGGACAGGAGAACACCCCCGCTACCACCTCCATAACTGCGGGCTGCAGGAGCGTGGGGGGGAAGGCACAGAGAGTACTTACTGTGTCCAATAGATATCCATGGAAAAAGAATGGCTGCTCGTTGGGGGCGGGCTCATATAGAGCCTGGCCGCGCGCCCACAAAGCCTGGGAGCGCGCGCCAATCAGCTGTCAGGTAGGGGGAGTTTTTTTTTTTTTTCAGCGCGAGCAGGGAAATTTAAAAAAACAAACACGTGTGCTGCTTGGGCCAATAGGAGCACGCCCAGATGTTAAATCCACTCGCCCCTGGCGTGCAGATGTATAGGATTGTCGAACACTGCATATATATATATATATATATTATTCAATTATTATTAAAGGAGCAGTTCCTGCTACTCGTATAATCTTCAGTCCCTTTTTTTTATAGGGTGGGAACTGGAGGTTCCCTGAGCCAAACACCCCTATTTTCAGCTCTAGAGATCCCCCGGTTCTCATCATGCTTACCAGTGAATTTGCCAGGTTTAAGTCTCTCTCAGAGGAAACAAAATGGCTGCCAAATCTCAGGCCAATAGGAAGCTGTGACATCATCGGTGGCTGCTTCTTATTGGACGGCCATTTAAATCCCATTTCAAAAAAAGAAAGTAACACCGGTAACTTTAACAGTAAGTATTTCGGCAACCGATGGGTCCCCAGAGCTGAAAATAGTGTGGTTCAGCTCAGGAGGACCCCGCGTCCAAACCTGCATTGTGCAAAAAAAATAGAGAAATAGAAAAATAAGAATAGAATTATGTTTTTTTGGGGCCGCTTAATGCTCACCTAGTAGTCTTTTGCCTGTTGTATATTTGCTTTATAGGTAAAGAAATCATATTTTACAAGAAGGAAATATAGTTTATACACACTTTTGCCATGGTTGTCAGTGATGTTCAGTATTTTCTCGAATAATGGATAATAAATCTCTAACCCAGAGCACTGCTCTTTACGTTTTAAAGACCGATGGATCTTTTAATAACTTCCTTTTGTTTGCATCATCAGTACCTAATCAGAACCCCCACGATTCTTCTCATTATATAGATGTGATGGTGTTGAGACTAATTTAGTATCGTGCTGTAATATGGTAGCATAAAAGAAAAATGGCGAATCTGGGTTTTCATGGAGTCTTTCTCTCAGAGACATTGGGCCTCATGCAGTAAGCGACGATTATGTGAAATCGGCAAGCTTATCGATTAGTCATGTTATTGGCGTTTTTCCCTCTCCGTATGCAGTAAGTGCCGAATACATTCAAAATCAACCAGAAAACAAATCCGCCCACTCTCACGATGATGAGCCGATCACACACAGGTGTATCGGCGTGCGTGGCGGGGTGCTGTTAGGTTGCACAATCACAAATCTTGCTGAATCAGGCGAAACAAGCATGTTTTTGATTGCGCGCCATATTTAAAGGCAACGTGTACTGCTAATCATTCTCTGTGTTGTTGGGAGTGAGAGAGAGAGAGAGACGCACAGAGCTGGACGATTGAAGATTTGCATATTGACTGAGAGACTTGTTGTGTATTGGGTGAGCTTTGTCCTTTGTTGTTTTGTTTACATCTTTGTCTTGTTTTATATGTGGAAGTGTTTCGTGTGATTGCCTGTACATTTCTTGTCTGTTTTTTGTGAGTGCTGGAAGTATGCCCGCAAAGCGTGGGAAGAGTGATGCTGGTGGGAGTGGGAGTGCTACTCGTGGGAGTACGCGTCGGAGTGAACGTACTGTTCAGGGGAGTGATGTTGCTGGTGCACCGAGTGGTGTTGCTGGGAGTGGGAGTGCTGTTGCTGGGAGTGGGAGTGCTGTTGCTGGGAGTGGGAGTGCTGTTGCTGGGAGTGGGAGTGCTGTTGCTGGGAGTGGGAGTGCTGTTGCTGGGAGTGGGAGTGCTGTTGCTGGGAGTGGGAGTGCTGTTGCTGGGAGTGGGAGTGCTGTTGCTGGGAGTGGGAGTGCTGTTGCTGGGAGTGGGAGTGCTGTTGCTGGGAGTGGGAGTGCTGGTGCTAGGAGTGTGAGTGCTGGTGCTAGGAGTGTGAGTGCTGGTGCTAGGAGTGTGAGTGCTGGTGCTAGGAGTGTGAGTGCTGGTGCTAGGAGTGGGAGTGCTGGTGCTGGGAGTGCTGCTGGTGGCGCAGTTGCTGATGGGGTGTCTGGTGGTGGCGTGCTTGCTGGTGGCCAGCTTTTGGAGGCTCTTCCATTGGAAGAAGGAGAGTCCAGTCAGCACCAGCCAAGCTCTGACCCTAAACCTGCTCGGAAAAAACGTGTGGAGAAGCCACGTAATCCTCGCTTCAATGACCAGGAAAATAGGGCTCTTGTCACTGGCATTCTGGAGCACTATGACAGTCTCTATGGACATTTAGTAGGTAAGTGTAACTTTACATTTATTATTCAAATACATGTGATCCTAGGTCATCTGAGTTTTGTTCATATGCAAATATGGGTACACAATATCTTTCTATGTTCATTAGTGTGGAAACACAGCTTTTTATCATGCCTTACAAGGACAAATAAACACAGGCGGTCAATTTGCCAGAACTGCATACAATATGAATGCAACCTTGCTTACATGTATAGGTTTAGTAGTGAATGCTCATGTGCTGCACATATTACACATAAAACAGCATGTTTGCTATCTCTTGGAACAGCTAGCAGTGTAGGAAACTGGTGCTTATATTATTATTCATTTACCTCATATCTTTTATATGTTTTTCAAGGGCGGACAAGTGCAGCAAGCAAAAAAGAAATGTGGGACACAATAGTCATTGGTGTCAATGCCTGTGGGAATAGTGTCAGGGACAAGTATCATTGTCGGAAAAGATTTGATGATATTAGGTCCAAATTGAAAAAGAAAATACAAGACCAACGCGTGCATGCTACTGGCACTGGAGGTGGGCCCACACCACAACGTCTCATATTGACTCCATTGGAGGAGCTGCTTCGGCCAAAATTACTTACCGTCGTCGTGGAAGGCTTGGCTGGTGACCGTGACATTGGAATTTATCCGTCACAATTTCCAGCAGGTGATAAATATTACTGTACTAGGCGTGTCGTTGCTTACAGTTATTTTGCATATTTACACTGCTTTTTATACTGTCTTCACAATATAAGCATACCTGCATCTATATATGTATATGTCTGATTCTGTATATATATATATCTCAAAATAGACATATATGTAGTAGTCCTACTAAAAGCAGTAACTAATATAGCACGTGCCATTGCGTGCTCATTTACATGTGAATTCCCAAAATGCATAGCTGCAGTGGAAGCAATTGATGGTGGGCGAAGATGGGGAACAACAGGGTAGTACACATGTGTAACACATGTTCATGAGAAATTATTAGTAGCTACAGGTACAGAACAGAAATATGTATCATATTATTGTGTATTTTATTGATTTTACTCCGACAAACATGACATTACTGCCTATTTTAAGCATGCATCAAAGAAATTGCATGTAACGGCCTACAAACATCACTGGCACTAACACATCTATAGTTGCTTATGAAAAGGTCCATTTTTGCTTTATGTCATATACAGACAGCATAATGAGGCACACGTATCATATGTTATGTCATTGTTTTCATAACTTAAACACTGCAGATGACTACTTAGCTCATCTACCATTGTGTTAAAGCAGCTGCAATTAATATCTCATCACAGCATACACTTCAACAGAGGGGGTGGGGTTCAGCACACACACTAATTACAGCCTCATTTCACGGTCAACTTAGTTCACACCATTTGCACCTGTTTCAAGTCATTGAAAGGTGTGGCTGATTAGGCTTTTTGGGAAAGGGAATACCTTTCTTACAACCTGAATAGCACAACTGAAGTTAATCACACTCATTTGAAAGCTTAACTCTAGCTACTAAATGCCCCAACAACTCATTACTTATCAAAGCGTACGTCACACATTAGTTCACTCATATCTATAGTTGAACTACTATGAAAGACACATTATCACACACTGCATGTGTTGTCTTGTTGAGTCACAGCCACATTCAGGTGTGCCACATCTTCGATTAATGTACCACACATATCCTCTACCAAAAACAACACTTTTTGCAATATGACCACCTTCATGATAACCATTGTGAATGGTCATCTCATGATAGTTATGTACATTATGATACTGATATCACTACACAACATATGATTTTTATGTACTCATTTAATCTATTTATCCTCACGCTTTACTGCAGAAACATAGTATGTTGTATGTTAGGGAACTCAAAAATTCTAAGTACACAGGCATGTACAGTGTTATTACAACTATTTATGTTCACTTTCACACACATTTTCGGTTAAGGAACTGATGTTGTTAGTTAATCATAAATACAGAACATACAATAAGTGTTTGTTCAATATTTACACATGTAAATGTAAAACTTATGTTATTGTTATATATAGTTGCCCCTGGAGGACATGTGTCACCTGAGATGGAACAAGTGTCTTCACCTGGGTCAGCCAGCTCAACACTACTAGAAGGTGAGTGTATCATTTGCTGGCCATATAATATGTGCTCTTCTATATGTTATGTTGTCATGTGCATTATTTGTTTTGCACATCTTCTTTAAATAGGATTACTTAGTGTCAGTGAAAATTAAGTGTAAGGCAACATGTATTGTGTTAGTGATGTTAATTATCATGTAGGACTTCTGAGTTTAGAGCAACTTTTCATTCATTCATATTTCATACTGAGTCCAAACATTATTCGTAAGTCAAGGTAGTTTTTAATGAGGTTATAAAACGTATGCTAACATGTTAGGTGTTACTTAGGACACAGTACAATTACATAGTAACACAGCATACATTAACATGCCATTTAATAATGTGTACATTTCTTTTTAGAACATCATGGTGATGAGGATGATGAGTATGATGAGGATGACGCCACAGAAGAGACTGAAATACAATCATGTGACCATGAAGAGGTGCCAATAGAAACTGTTGTACCGCCAAATCGTCCATCAACTTCCACATACGATGCAATTGTAGCTTCAGAGGGAAAAATAGTGGACGCAGAAAATCGTCGCCATTCAGACATGATGACAGTGCTGGAAAGGATGATTGGACTGCAGGAAGAAACAGTATCACAATTGGCACATCTCCACAGAGTCTTCATTGAAGTGCCTAAACAGTTGCAAAAAATCAACACCTCATTCGAAGCATTAGTTGTTCAGCAAACACAAGCTAATTACTGGAGAATGACTAATGTACCACAATTCAACACCTCCCAGCCAGGATCTGTTCATGCAGGTCAGTTTTCACCACATTCATCTGATATTCATTCACCAGGCCCAAATGTTACCGGTCAAGTAGCAGACATTGCTGTGCAGGTTCCTGATGACATCCTACCGCTGCCATCTGTACAAATTCAGCAGCAGACACCTACAAAGGAGGCGACAAAAACAAAACAAGACACACATGAAACAGACCAACCATCACTTGTGCAGTGTCTACCAACTTGCTCTCATGTGTCACTGGGCACAAGCCCTGTCCGTGAACAGTCACTACCCAAAAGCCCTGTAGGTGAGTCGCTGCCCAAAAGCCCTGTAGGTGAATCGCTGCCCAAAAGCCCTGTAGGTGAGTCGCTGCCCAAAAGCCCTGTAGGTGAATCGCTGCCCAAAAGCCCTGTAGGTGAATCGCTGCCCAAAAGCCCTGTAGGTGAATCACTGCCCAAAAGCCCTGTAGGTGAGTCACTGGCCACAAGCCCTGTAGGTGAGTCACTGGCCACAAGCCCCGTAGGTGAACAGTCACTGGCCACAAGCCCTGCCCGTGAAGTGCCAGAGGCCACTCAAAGTGGCTCTGTTGTGCCTAAAGTTGGTGGCAAAAGAAAAAGGAAAATTCAAGAGACAACAAGCAGGCCTGTTACTCGCTCGCAAAAGGAACAAAAAAAATAAATGTTATAATTCAGAAAATATGTGTTTGGCCTTGTTTTGTTGACTTCAGATTATCTAATTACTATTGTATGTATGCTGAAGACTGTGTTGTTTCCAAACTTTCAACTATGTTCTTGTACACGTGAAGTTTTGGAAATGTTAACACTCATAATTAATTGTGTTATAAATATTTATGTTGTAATCGTCTGTTCAGTAATGGTCCACCAGGAGCCAGTTGCTAAGTTTAGAGAAGCTGCCATTGACTTTGCAGCAAAACATTGCATTTGGGTGTGTTAATTGATGTAAGAATTGCATATGCATATTAGTCACATGCAATTATTAAAACACCTAAGTAAGTGCAAACATCTTTCTTGTACGTGTACAGCAGGATTATGTGTAAATTATTACTTACCTTTGCCTTGCTTGGCCATTGTAATTTTGTCCTTTAATCAGTTGTGTGTTCGTTTCTATAACATCTCAGAATGTATAATAATATATATACACACACACACACACACACACACACACTGAGTGAGTGTGAGTGTGAGTGTGTGAGTGTGTATATATATATATATGTATATATGTGTATATATATATGTATATATGTGTGTATATATATATGTATATATGTGTGTATATATATATATATATATATATATATATATATATATATATATATATATATATATATAGTACTATATAAACTGGTATACACAAACTAATACACTTCATGCTTCCTTGTGAAAGCACACTATTTTAATAATACAGGCCTAATGTTTGAGAAATATCCTAAGTATGAGACTCTAACAGTATTGTGCTTAAACAAATGTTTATTACTTCATTCAATCATGTTTCTCACCATTTAAATAGGTTTCATACAAGGTATACTTAATGCCATCAATGTTGTGTGTACTCCTGCAATATAAAAAAAAAAAAAATATTATATATAAATATATATATATTTTTATAAGAGATATATTTATATATATATATATATATATATATATATATATATATATATATATATATATATATATATATACACACGTATTTAAACTCATGCAGACAGGGAGTTAACCAGACTTTCACATACACACAGAAATGTAAGCGGGGAAAAAACATTTCTTTTTGCAGGTGTGTTTTTACTGATATGCCTGGCTAAGAAATATTTTCACACACTGGTCTTTGTTAGTTTTCAAAAAAACACTATGTGAACGCATTCACAGTCTAGGGATGTTTTTCACAAACGAGATAAAAGAAGGAGAAATGTTTCTCCCACAGTCCCATATCACGAACCACAACTGTTAACCCAATTAGACAACCAAATCCAATTGGCGTTTGAAATAAGGAGTCAAAGTAGTTACTTTTGTTGACCTTGACAAGGAAAAACAGGAGTTTGTTAGCCATTCAGCACATTCATTTTGATGAGCAAATAACACAGACCTGCACACAGCTTTTGTGCTACTCAGACATGGCTGATGAATTCGTTAACAATATTAATCCCCTTTTAGGGTATAAGTACATGATCTGTGAAGCCATCTTGAACAGTCGCGGACAGAAAGCAAGCACACGCCAAATCGATGATTTCATTCGAGCAAAATATCCTTATTACCAAGACCGTAAGCATGCACGGAATTTTAATTCCTCAATAAGATTCACTTTATCAAGTAATGACTTTTTTGAACGTGACCAGGATAAGCTACAACACACCTATGGTTTCTGGAAGATTGCCCCGGAAAAACAATTTCTCCTGAAAGACGGCACTTATATTGTCGTGAAAGGCATATTTATTCCTAATGGCAATAGCAATGTATCCGCTACTACTGATCCGTTTGAATCGATACGTGCTGCAATATCTGCAGCCTCCATTCCTGAAACCCACATTGTACAAGAACAAAAGTACTATGATTATGTACCAAGCCTTTCAGCTGAAATTGCATTGGAATGGGAACCGGAAGAAATGAACCTACCTCCCGACCAATTATTTGAAGAAAGCAGTGGCGATTCCTATGAGCGCATCCTGGAGGAGATATGTGCCATACTGGATTCAGCGGTTGGGTTAAGCGTGGATGAAAATGGCTTGCATTTCTGGAGCGACCAGTTGCAGCCAGGCGAAGAGTTAATTCTAGAAGAATGGTAAATATAACAATCGTTATGCGTTGACTCTGCGTTTAAATTTTTTTTTTTTTTGTAACCACCATTTTCACTTTCAATGCGTGGATACAGCGTAACATTGCAGACTGCATAACATGTAGCGATCACAAACAAATTGTTTCCTAATACAATATAGTAGGACCTGAAAGAGTAGTACACATTGCTGACGGAATAAATATACGTACTTTCCTATCCCTTTAAACATATTAGCAACATTTTACCATTACTCTAACACATACCTGTTTTGTTATCATGCAACATCTACAACATTGAAAACCGGGTCCACCACGTATGACGTGGGACCCTTGTCATGGGCCAAGGCGTCCTTAAAAAGGATTAGTGATGTAAGTCCCGCCCCCAAGCGACGTGCGCGCCTCAAAGCCTATTGGCTGTCATGTTTTGTTATAGTAACGGTAACTGCAGTGTGTGATGCGTGCGGCTCAGTGTTTGTAGGCGTACCCTGGGCGTTAGCCGAATGTTAATTGAGTGGGAGGAGTGTTAGCGTGCGTTTCACGCTGGCTTAACATGACGTCACACGTATTGCATTTGCGCATTGTGTTATCGGCCGTGCTTTCTGTTCAAACACGTCTGTTTAAAAAGAATACAGATGTACTCGTTTAGAACGAATGTAGTTTCGTCTTCATTGTATTTGAAATAAAGATGTTATGTTTACTGGTATTTTCAACATGTATTGAACGCACAACGTACGCTTTGTTTTGCGCATGCGCTAACAGTTAGTGGAGCCAAGCGTGAAGTGCGTGCGCACACAAAGATGTGCGCGCACATCTTTCAGTATACAGGCAACGTTCACTTCTTATACATAGTTATGCCTGCTACAAATTTAAAGAAACATTACATACTGATGAACAGTTTTACTTCTAACATATAAGTGACTGACGTGTGTATCTACACAATCATATAGAGCTGCGTAACGCGTTGTCACGGATGCATATCTAGTAAGGTGCCATCTTTGACCATCATGTGTTTGCTGTATTTCAGAGATGTCGGGGAAGATACAATCGGATCAATGTATGATTTCAGAAGAGTCTACCTTTATATGAGATGATTGTGAGGAGGAGCCACCGACTACTATACTACATATGGAACTAATTTTATATTGCTTGCAGCGCTTATTAACAAACAATTAAAAATGTGATACCCTTATGCCTATATTGCATAAGCACTTAATTAACATAATGATGTTGCAAAAGAGTGCCTCATGAATTTTTATTGAGTGTTCTTTAATGACTACTAACATTTTATGACATGGTGTGTTTTATATATAACAACCATTCCCACTCTGCTAACACATTTGTGTATTCTAATATGTAATGGAACGTATGACTGTCGAAACTATGTAACAATAATAATAATAATATGAGCATGTTCATGTATAGGGCTGCTAGTTGTACGCAGCGATTTACAGACACATGTTTCAGCCTGAGGTCCCTGGCCCGTGGAACGTACAAATGTTTTTTTGCCGCATGAGGCACAGGGAGATAAAGTGACTTGGCCAAGGTCACAAGGAGCCCACACCGGGAATTGAACCAAACTCCCCTGCTTCAAACTATCAGTGCCAGTGTGTGTCTTTACTCACTGAGCCACTCCTTCTCCCAATGTAAAGGACACTTACAACCAAGTAGCCATTTATTTTTAAAATCTCTTGTTACATGGGTATGTAGATAAAATGGTTTGGGACTGTAGCAAATAATGTTAGTGGCCAGATGTTATGGTCCCCTCCAATGCATGATGTTCTGAATATGACATCACCATCATGTTATGAAGTACGTTTCTGTGTATATTTCATTAACCTAACTAACTATAGTTTACTGTGTTTATTAATCGTTTAGAAATACATAGTATAGTCAATATGATGATATAAGCTACCATAATAAAGCTGGTGTTATCATTTGTCGGTGTTATACATGGATCCTACACCAATTGATAGAGACACAAACAGTTGTCTTAAAAAGTGTGTCTATGCTAGTGATGAATGTGCTCCCGTAAGTAAACAAATAAGTACAGTTATCCCCTTTTCTCCAACCACCTCTATATTACATTAATGGAAATTATAAGGAAACATACATAAAATGTGATGAAATGTGAGTAATCATTTTGTAATACAATGCACATGAAAGCTCAAGAGTAGCTAAATGCATATACATGATACAGAAAGTACATATATGTAACATTTGTGTTTAAACCAATATGTTGGGTTTTTAGTTCCAATAATTATAGGAAGATTGAGGTAGCCACATCTTATGAGAGATGTCAGCAAATATACATACCATGATCAGTCATACTGGAGATATACCTATAATGCAAAGGAACAATATATAAATTGCAAACATTGACATGCCATCTTCAGTACCGTAAACAACACAGCAAAGTGTGTATTTGGTGTTAAATGTACAACACCATGTATATTTCATGACATTCAAAATGTAAATCAGCCTGGTGTACACATCATATGGATGTACATGTTACACTGCACCAATAACATTGTATGTAAGCATACTAGAAGCATGAATGATTATGGGCATAATATGTGTTTTGTCTTAGCATAAGGAATAACACAATGCTAAAATATTATTGCTTTGTTACCCAAGTTGTATTCACATACACACAACTAAAGTACAATTGAAGAGGGATTATATAACCTGTGCAACAATAACATACCGGTGCCACATCCCTTTGTGCACACAGCAGAGAAAAGAAAGGTGTGCAACCCATATTCATCTGTGTCCTAACAGAAGGTTATATAAAGAAACATTATTGTTAATATAACATAATTAAACTATAAAAGTAGTACTAGGAACATATGAGTTTGTACTTACAAGAAAAAAATGAATTGATGAGATTCTGTCGTGTCTGGCCACCACTGGCTGTTTGTTCATTTTCAGCAGCTACATGGGTGGGATGCTCGTCTACCAAAGCCTCAGCTAGGTCTGACTGTACATTGTGCCTGAGTGCAACATTGTGCAAAATGCAACAGGCAAGGATAATATCAGACACTTTTTGAGGCTTGTATAGAAGAGCCCCACCAGTTCTGTCCAGACACCTAAACCTGGTCTTGAGTAGGCCAAATGTCCTCTCTATAACAGATCTTGTAGATATATGGGCTGCATTGTACCTGTCCTCTGCTTCAGTTTGAGGGTTTAGCACCGGAGTCAAGAGCCACGGCCTAATTCCGTATCCTGAGTCACCTATAATGAATGGAGCACACATAAGCTGACATTAGTGATCAAATTGTACAATGCCAACATTCCTAAATCAACATGTGTTTTGTGTTAGAACATGTAAATATGTACTCACCCAGCAGCCAACCAGGTTCAAAATGTCCCTCTTCGAACGCATGGAAGACTGAAGAGTTCCTCAGGATAGAGGAATCGTGACTGGAACCAGGGAACTTGGGTACCACATGCATTATCCTCATCGTGGCATCACATACCACCTGTACATTGAGTGAATGGTAGTGCTTCCGATTGCGGTACACATGCTCACTCTGACTAGGTGCAATCAAAGCAACATGTGTGCAATCGATTGCACCCAGCACACATGGTATCCCTGCTATATTATAAAAGCCAGTCCTGACTTCCAGCCACTCTGTCGCCTCTGTAGGAAAATGAATATAATTCCTAGCGCGTCTATTGAGTGCATAGAGAAACTGGGTCAAGGCCCGCGAGAATGTAGATTGCGAGACCCCGCCCACTATGCCCACAGTTGTCTGGTATGACGCGGAAGCAAGATAATGTAATGAGCACAGCATTTTAACAAGCCCAGGGACTGCACGACCTCTGGCTGTGAAAAAATCTAAATCCCCCCTTATCTCCTCATAAAGAGCTAAGATTGCTGCTGAACTCAAACGATAGCGACTTACAATCTCCTCCTCACTCATCCCATCTAACAGGGTTCTCTCCCTGTACAGACGCGGACGAGGCACAAGTTGTCTCCTCTGTCTTCTCCTCTGATCTCCTGTCCCTCTACCTGTCCCTCGGCCTGTCCCTCTCCCTGTCCCTGTCGTATCCGCGTCACTGTCACTGTCCCTCGGTGTGTCCCTACCTTGCCCTATATGATTCTCTTGATCATCAAGCATGTCATAGAAAAGAATGTTCCTGCGTCTCCTAAACATTCGCAACATTTTGAAATGAGTAGCTGTGAATGAGCAGGTAATGTGCGTCCTTTAAATAGGTATGTGATGATGTCAGGTGACATAGTAAAATGCAAGGTGTTACATTAACATAATAAAGTACTTCTGTGGCAAGCTGTGTGCACTTGTTGTTCTAAGTATTTGTTGTGTGTATTCTGCAGGGAATGATGATATTTGGCAATGATGTGACGTGAAGCTTTGTACAAAGATTGCTTGCAAATAAATAGTTGCATGTGCAATGCATGTAACACTTGTGAACGCAAGAGTCAGTCATGTAATGAGACAAAAAGGCTGAGATTGACGTGGGAAAAGTTTTGTGTAACATGTGTAATTATCCATGTTATTGTGACATGTTGGCAACAATGAATAGTCGTGTGCATATGCATGCATTTGTGTAAGGAGGATAGTTGGTATAGAATGAGTTTACAAGGTGTCCCAATGATGAATTACTGTACATGTGTGTATAAGTTAGGTTGAAGTGCTTGTAATGCAACGGTTACAATGTAAACATGCAATGTGATTGAGCGTCCAATAAGTGACGTCATGAAAATAGGGAGGACCCAAAAGTATATGTAAACATGAGAAGACAGATGTACATGAACGTTTAAAGATGCGTGTCACATTACAAGCATTGTGTAATGTAAAGGAAGATGAATATACTGTGTATGTGTGACATGTGTGACATGTGTGACATCATGTAAATAATTGTCGCTGAGTTGAGTAAAATGTGTGATATGATGTGAGGTTCTCCTTTAAGAGTGTAGTATAGTATTTTCCCTTGCCACATCATCACATGATGAGTAATGTGACCCGCAAATGCTGAAAACATGTAAAAGTCGAATGTTATGCAAATAAGACACATCAGCTGTGACACAATGCAGGGAATGCCCCCACACTGTAATGCAAATCCCCCTTGTATTGTGAGCAATGAAACGTAAACAGTACTATACTGTTATACGTCCCCGCTCCATTGACTTCCATTGATGTACAGAAGATTTTTTTTTTCTAAGTGCCGTTCCGGCAGCCTTAGCGATCGTTCCCCCGTCCAAAATGCCAACTTTAGTTGGCGGGAGAAATCGGCCATAACATCTCAATTTCGTAGTGCCGATCAGCCCCGAGAAGCTGTTTTTTTTTGTTGAATCCAGCCGATTTAAAAAAGTGGCGATCAGTGTCGAAAACAGGCTTATCGGCAGGCGACTGGCCATAACCAAATTATCGGCTCCGAAACCTGGCGATATGAAGCACTTATCGGCGCTTACTGAATCTCAAACCCAATTTTGGCTATAACATGGCCATATTTCCCTTATCAACGCTTACTGCATGAGGCCCATTATTCTTTAAACAGGGGGAAAAAATACAATGTGTAGTTGGATACATTTCGTTTAGATATCTATATACAATACACACCAGTATTAGACCTCTCTTTTGCAGGTTTGCTTTGAACTTAAACCTTCCACAGATAAACTCTCGAGAGCAGAAGATTGTTGCATGAAAAGAAGCCGTTCTAATGATAAAACATGTAGCATTTGCAGCCTCAGAAGAGAAATCTTTGAAACATTTTCATGGGGGAGTTATGATTTAGAAACCAAGCACAGCACGCTCCCTGTTCTAACAATGCTATTTAAAATGAACTTTCTGGTATAATCATTTCAGAGAAACTCTCCATTGCTAAATACCGAAATGAAACTAAAGGTGATGCTTTGGAACTCTTTTGCTACAAGAAGTGCCTGACCCTGTCTTGCATTGTTCTGAGGGACCCTTAGTTAGTAGATCAGGGGATTAGGCTGATCTCGTCTTGCTCTTTCCAAAGCTGGTTTTATTTTTTTAATCTGGTGCTCAGTTCAGGAGATATGTGTTTGAAATATGAAGTGTCTGGGTGGTTCAAATTGAGCTTTTCCCAGAGCCTCGTGCAGCCATCTCTTTACACCTGAGATTAAGGAAATCGCGGCTTTTAACGCTAAAAAGAGCAGGGCAAGATACTAACTCATTTAGGCTTCTGGGGGTGATTGGGTCTTTAAGGCAAGGTACTTAATCAAGCACTATGTGTAACCATTGTGTAATCATTGCATGGATCAGAAATGCAACATGGTGTGTTGGCTTTCTGCCTCTGTTACACTTTGCCGATATGATCCATTTGGGCTTCTCCTTAAAATCAGATCCGTTGTATTCCACCCGAATCGGTAATATCTGCCTTTAAAGTCAATGGCGGATATCGCCGATTCGGGTACGATGTCACAGGTCACGCTGTGATAACTCAGGAGCACAATGTCTCCCTACACTTTCATTTTGACTGGGGTACCTCTGAGATTTGCTTGTTTAGTAATAACACCTCTTGCAACCTCACTTCTTTGCATTTCCTAACGACCTTCTGTAATATTGAGGTTGTTGAGATCCTACACATGTAACTGGGATTTATGCTATTAAATGTCATATAGAATTGTCACCATGTATAGAGGTATCTTTGTCTTTAGTTATATATCGTTTCCTCTTATTGTATCTCTTCTCATCATCTTTAATACCTCTCAGTGTGAACTAGTAACCTAGCCACCTGATGATACCTGTGTGATGTTACAGTACATACATACAGTTTGGTCCGGAAATAATTGGACAATGACACAATTTTCATAATTTTGGCTGTGTACGCCTCCACAATGGATTTGAAATGAAACAACCGAGATGCAATAGAAGTGCAGACTTTCAGCTTTAATTCAAGGGGTTGAACAAAAATATCGTATGAAATGTTTAGGAATTGCAACCATTTTCATACACAGTCCCCTTATTTCAGGGGCTCAAATGTAATTGGACAAATTAGCACAAACATAAATAAAATGTTAATTTTTAATACTTTGTCAATAATCCTTTGCAAGCAATGACTGCTTGAAGTCTGGAACGCATGGACATCACCAAACGCTGGGTTTCCTCCTTTGTGATGCTTTGCCAGGCCTTTACTGCAGCTGTCTTCAGTTGTTGTTTGTTCATGGGTCTTTCTACCTTAAGTTTTGTCTTCAGCAAGTGATTGGGTTGAGATCAGGTGATTGACTCGGTCATTGCAGAATATTCCACTTCTTTGCCTTAAAAAACTCCTGGGTTGCTTTCGCAGTATGTTTTGGGTCATTGTCCATCTGTAAAGTGAAGCGCTGTCCAATCAACTTCGCTGAATTTGGCAGAATCTGAGCAGACAATATATCCCTATACACTTCAGAATTCATCCAGCTGCTTCTGCCTTCTGTAACATCATCAATAAACACTAGTGACCCAGTGCCATTGTAAGCCATGCATGCCCATGCCATCACACTGCCTCCACCGTGTTTTACAGATGATGTGGTATACTTCAGATCATGAGCCGTTCCAAGCTTTCTCCATACTTTTTTCTTCCCATCATTCTGGTACAGGTTGATCTTAGTTTCATATACTGTTCCAGAACTGGGCTGGCTTTTTTAGATATTGTTTGGCAAAGTCTAATCTGGCTTTTCTATTCTTGAGGCTTATGAATAGTTTGCACCTTGTGGTGAACTCTCTGTATTTGCTCTCGTGAAGTCTTCTCTTTATGGTAGACTTGGATAATGATATGCCTACCTCCTGGATAGTGTTCTTCACTTGGCTGGATGTTGTGAAGGGGCTTTTCTTTACCATGGAAAGGATCCTATGATCATCCACCACTGTTGTCTTCCGTGGATGTCCAGGCCTTTTTGTGTTGCAGAGCTCACCAGTGCGTTCTTTTTTTCTCAGAATGTACCAAACTGTTGATTTGGCCACTCCTAATGTTCCTGCTATCTCTCTGATGGATTTTCATTATTTTTTTTGCAGCCTAGGGATGCCCTGTTTCACTTGCATTGAGAGCTCCTTTGACCGCATGTTGTGGGTTCACAGCAACAGCTTCCAAATGAGAATGCCACACCTGGAATCAACTCCAGACCTTTTACCTGCTTAATTGATGATGAAATAACGAAGGAATAGCCCACACCTATCCATGAAACAGCTTTTGAGTCAATTGTCCAATTACTTTTGTTCCCTTGAAAAAGAGGGGGCTACATATTAAAGAGATGTAATTCCTAAACCCTTCCTCCAATTTGGATGTAAATACCCTCAAATTAAAGCAGATAGACTGCACTTTAAGCCCATATTCATTACTTAACTGTAACTTGAATTTATTTTGGTACACAGCCGAAATAACAAAACTTGTATCAGTCTCCAATTATTTCCGGACCTAACTGTATAGTTACGTAGTAGATGAGGTTGAAAAAAGACATGCGTCCATCAAGTTCAACCTATGCTAAATTGAGACGACGGATACTTTATCCCATATCCGTACTTACAGTATATTGATCCAGAGGATCCAAACAAAAAACCCCAGTGAAATATCCTCCAATGTCATCTCTTAAGAAATGAATTCCTTCCTGACTCCAAGAATTGGCAATCAGATTACTCCCTGGATCAACATCCTTCCCATGTTTACTTATTTGGTATATCCCTGTATACCTTTCCTTTCTAAAAAGATGTCCAACCTGTTTTTGAACATATCTATGTTCTAAGTGTAAACTTGAATCATATTTATTGCATATGACACATTCATAAAAGATACATTATTAAATTATTGATTTACTACGTTGCTTGATACTGTATGTAACTCCCCCAAACTATTGGATTGCATGCTTACTCCAATAACATAAACATCTTTGTAGGTAAAAGCAATGGGAGACTTTTACGATTGAGTCACTGATTGAGCCACTTGTGCTGAAGCTGGGATATCCTTAAAATCTGACCTGTTGTGGGGTCTTGAGGACTGGAGATGAGCTCCCCTGATCTAAAGCATAATTCATAACATTCTACCTATGTACATTTAGCTTTCTTTAGACTTTAATTTGTTCTACCAGCTCCCAGTGTCTCATTGATAACACTCTCTTGAAACTGATATCTTTGCACAAGGCTCCAAATGTTATTGTCAAATTCCAACCTTGTTTTCTAGAGCGAGGGAGCAAAAAACAATGTTTTGAAGATTCAAGCCCCCAATACACAAATGGTGAGGGCACCTTTCTGCCCATCCTAACTTAGATCTGCCAGAAGTTTCAGCAAAACCAGTGCAGCCCCTATTTGGAATACATTTTTTTAAAGAGATGAAACAAAAATTAAATGGGACAGCTCATCGCCCGGATTGTTGATACAAAAGATGAAATACTGTACATTATGTTTGCCACTTGTACTACATCTGCAGACTATTTGCTTGAACCGTTTCAGAGAAATGAAATATTTCAAATGAAAATAAATACATTTTGAGTTTTGTGGGATTTTTTTTTTAACTTTCAGAGTTTGTTGCGAATGAGATTGTCGTTGTTACATGGACGTGTTTGGCCGTTTGTGATATTATATGAAACTTACTTCTTTTTAAGTTGCAATAAAGTGCGAGTTGAAGTGATATTCAGCATTTACATTTTTGTTAGACTTGGAAGACAGCGCTTGATCGCTGAGACAGACAATCGCCGCCTTTCTGAACAACTTCGCTGACAGCGCCGCAGCTGTCAGTGGCAACGAGGCTAATTTATAGGCTAGAGTAACACCACACAGTGATGTGAGAAGTACAGTGACCAGACATTACCATTTTTAACTGAAGTTTGAGAATACTAGGATAATTTGATGAAAACATTCACAAATTGATGGCGCTTCAAATGTTGTTTTTCCCGCGTTTCATTCCGTGTTATAATCCTTTGACATATTACGTTTAATTGCTCATCCTACAACGCGAGATAAAACATACTGTAGTGTTTTCCCTATGTATTATAATTACCTGTATTGTCTTGTCTATTTTGTAAAGTGCTGTGTACATTGTTGGTGCTACTTAAATACACATATACATACGTGTAACACGTGTGCAGACTTCCTTCTTATTTGTCATGTAGTTGTCAACAATATTTTCTAAGTGCATTAGAAACATGGAGATAATGTATTTATTTATTGATGCAAAACTGGTGTAAAAAATCCCCACAGATCAGATACATAAAAAAGTGAAGACATTTAATACAAAGGAACATTGAGGACTCTGGTTACATGAGGATAGATAGACAAAGGTAGTTATTTATTAACTCTTTCACAGCCAGATTGGTCACATGCATATTGCATAACAGCTTTGTGAAAATAAAACTGCCTCTGATTTGAGTGACCTACGGTAGGATTAAACCGAGTGTCAGTTCCTTACAACTTTAGTTGTCAGTTTATCGTCCTATGCACCAAATATTAGATTGTAAGCTCTTTAGGACAGGGACTCATTTTCCCTGCAAACGTTCTGCTTACACTATCTGTGATGTCTAGGACAGATCATACTTCGTCCCTCCCCTCCTCCTTCTCCAGCACCTATCCCTATTAAGGGCCCTAAACAATAAACGTGGCCCTACTATAATCTGAATGATAGGCAAGGCCACAGATATCAGCGCTCCACTTCAGCTTCACATGTCTCTGAGTTTCTATAGGACTCATTAGTTGTAATTAATACTCAACAATCCCATCTTAGGCTAAGGCCCCGCTCCCTCAGTCAGCGCGCCCGCACTGCAGACAGGCGGTGCGCTGACAGGTACAGACCGCGATATGCGGTCTGTAGGGAGCCTGGGGCCAGAGCGGGAGCCGGAGTGGGAGGGGGGGACGTGGTTTGAGCGGAGGGACCCGCTACTCCCCCCCCTCCCTCCACGGGCTCGGGCTGCAGGAGGGACCTGCTACTCCCCCCCCCCCCCTCCACGGGCACGGGCTCGGGCTCATATTCGGTCTTCATATTCGAATTCCAGCTCCTCTCCTGTGCACGAGGAAGAGAACTTTTGGATTTATTTACGATTTATGAACACTTGTCCATCCTGATCACTGCTCAACAAATCTCCATCTCTCGGTTTGCGTGCAAATACATGGGGGAACACACACACACCACCCCCTACCTTGTGTAGGAAGCTGTTTGACAGCTCCCACTCCCGCCGCTGATAGGCTCATCAGCGCACCACGTGACGCGTCACCGCTCGGGATCACAATTTTCTTGCATACCCTGGCGGCTGACGCGTCACAGCGCGTAGTGAGCCGTGCAGCGAGGGGGGACTGGGAAGGGCTCACAAGGATTCCCCTGCTGGTGGGGAACGCTCACGCGGCCGCCCGCGCCGCCGAGCGCAGCGGGTCCCAGCCTTAACTCAACAACATCTATAGGAGGAGCACACATCTTTGTAGATTACCAGTTGAATACACAACTGTGCTAACATCTGCTTTTCTGACAGTCCATAATCCATTTCCAATGTGTAGGTTTTTGTCAAGAAAATAAAACATCTATTTATGCAACCTTTCAGCGATATACTTATCCTTGTGGCTTGTATTCTCCTGCAAAGCCTTACCCATTGAGGTTTGCATAAGATACCTTGATAATATCAGTTCCGTTAATCTTCCGTGGGAGTTGGAAATTCATTTGTAAGAATAAGCTGAAGATCTTCTTGCGTAATCAAAAAACTTCCTCCTAGTAATCCTCTGTTCCATTTCTTACATGACATGCATCTGAATAGAACTCTTTCCAAGTGTCGAAGATGGACCTCCTTTCTTTTTATATCTGTCTTTAAGGAAGTCCTCAATAAATGTGACGGACAACTGATAAGATGCATTATTCAGCATGTGAGCATTGTTGTATTGAATTGTATTGTATGTCTTTATATATAGAGAGCCATTAATGTACATAGCGCTTCACAGTAGGAATACACGGGGTAGACAAATAAATAACAGATAATATAAATAACAGGTCATGGGAATAAGTGCTTCAGACATAAAAGTAACATTAAGGAAGAGGAGTCCCTGCTCCGAGGAGGTTACAATCTAATTGGTAGGTAGGGAGAACGTACAGAGACAGCAGGAGGGCATTTTGGTAAGTGCATCTGCAGGGGGGCCAAGCTTTATGTATCACGTGTCTAGTATTATCCACAGTGCTATTCAAATGCTTCTTTAAGCAAGTGTGTCTTAGGGTGGGTCTTTAAGGTGGATAGAGAGGGTGCTAGTCGGGTACTGAGGGGAAGGGCATTCCAGAGGTGCGGGGCAGTCAGCGAAAAAGGTTTAAGGCGGGAGAGGGCTTTAGATACAAAGGGGTAGAGAGAAGACATCCTTGATAAGAACGCTAGAGTCGGGATGGTGCATAGCGAGAAATTAGGGCTGAGATGTAAGGAGGAGCAGAATAGTGTAGAGCTTTAAAAGTGAGGAGGATTGAGTGTGAGATGCAGGATTTGATCGGAACCCAGGAGAGTGATTTCAGAGGGGAGATGCTGAGACAGATTTAGGAAAGAGTAGAGTGATTCTGGCAGCAGCGTTAAGGATAGATTGTAAGGGAGACAGGTGAAAGGCAGGAAGGCCGGACAGCAGGAGGTTACAGTAATCAAGACGGGAGAGAATGAGGGCCTGAGTCAGAGTTTTAGCAGTCATGCAACAGAGGAAAGGGCGTATCTTTGTGATATTACGGAAGAAAAAGCGACAGGTTTTAGAAACGTTTTGAATGTGAGAGGAGAATGTGAGAGAGGAGTCAAGAGTGACCCCTAAGCAGCGTGCTTGGGCTACCGGGTGAATGATCGTAGTTCCAACAGTAATGTGGAAGGAGGTAGTAGGGCCAGGTGTGGGAGGAAATATAAGGAGCTCTGTTTCTGCCATGTTAAGTTTAAGGCGGCGGAAGGCCATCCAGGATGATATAGCAGAGAGACATTCAGAAACTTTGGTTTGCACAGCAGGTGTAAGGTCAGGGGTTGAAAGGTAAATTTGTGTGTCATCAGCATAGAGATGATATTTAAACCCAAGAGATGTTATTAGGTCACCTAGAGAGAGTGTGTACAGAGAAAAGAGAAGAGGTCCCAGGACAGAACCCTGGGGTACCCCCACAGAGAGATCGATAGGAAAGGAGGAGGTGTTAGCAGAAGAGACACTGAAAGTACGATCGGAGAGGTAAGAGGAGATCCAGGATAGAGCTTTGTTCTGAATACCAAGAGTATGGAGGATGTGAAGGAGAAGAGGGTGGTCCACAGTGTAAAATGCTGCAGAGAGGTCGAGTAATATGAGCAGAGTGTAATGACCTCTGTCTTTGGCAGCATGGAGGTCATCCATTATTTTAGTGAGGGCTGTTTCCGTGGAGTAAGCAGTGCGGAAGCCAGATTGTAGAGGTTCTAGGAGAGAATAGGTGTTGAGAAAATGGAGCAAGCGAGAGAATACAAGACATTCAAGGAGTTTAGAGGCAAAAGGAAGGCGGGAGGCAGGTCGATAGTTTGAAGGACAGGTAGGGTCAAGCTTGCTGTTTTTGAGTAATGGTATAACTATTGCATGTTTGAAGGAGGAGGGAAAGGTACCAGAGTAGAGGAAGGAGTTAAAAATGTGTATGAGTGTAGGGATTATAGTAGGACCAAAAGGTTTTAGGAGATGGGAGAGAATGGGGTCAAGAGAGCAAGTGGTAGAGGGAGAAGAGGCGATCAACAGCGACACATCCTCCTCTGAGACAGTAGAAAAAGAGTCAAGGAAGACAGGAGCAGAGTTAGGAAGAGGTGTAGGATGGGAGGAAGAAATAGAGGGGATGTTCTGGTGTATGGATTCCACCTTTTCCTTAAAATAGTCAGCAAAATCCTGAGCTGAGATGGAGGAAGAAGAGGCAGTTGAGGGTGGTTTGAGTAGAGAGTCAAAGACAGAGAACAATCGGTGTGGGTTAGACTTGTGCGTGTTGATTAGAGAAGGAAGTCTACGAGAGTATGAGATTTCCTCCAGAAGCGTTCAGAGGAACGAGTGGAGGAACGCAGCATGCGCGTGTGGGAATTTAGCCAGGGTTTGAGGTTAGAAGGGCGAGGACGGCAGAGAGAAAGCGGGGCATGTAGATCAAGAGAGGAGGATAAGGCAGAGTTGTCGTTCCTGACCAGGTTGTTAGGGTCTGTAGCAGAGCTGAGAGAGGAGAGGGAGGAGCGTAAAGTGGACTCAAAGTCTGGTAGGTTAATAGAGCGCAAGTTTCTGCAGAACCGAGGGGTAGATGGAGGTGGAGAAGGGGAGACGCGAGATAGAGAGAATGAGATGAGGTGATGGTCAGAGAGAGGAAAAGGGGAAATGGAGAAATTGGAGAGAGAGAAGTTTTTAGTGAAAACCAGGTCTAGTAGTGGCCATCCTTGTGGGTACTGGTTGCTGTCCACTGTTGGGGGCCAAAAGAAGAGGTTAAAGAGAGAAAGCGTGAAGCCCAAGGGAGAGAGGGGTCATCAATGTGGCAATTGAAGTCACCAAGGAGAAGAAGAGGGGAGTCTGAGGAGAGGAAGAAAGAGAGCCAGGATTCAAAGTGAGAGAGAAAGACAGAAGGGGAATGAGTAGAGGTAGGTGGGCGATAGATGACCGCCACGTGTACAGGTAGAGGAGAGAAAATCTGGACAGTGTGAGCCTCAAAGGAGGGAAACGCAAGAGAGTTGGGAATAGGAAGAGTTCGGTAACGGCAGAGAGAGGAGAGCGGGAGCCCCACACCTCCACCCCTGCCATCAGGGCGCGGAGTGTGGGAAAAAATGTGGTGAATGTGGTGCTCAACAATTGTAACCAATTCCATCTGTAGTAGATAATGATATCATAAATGATAGTCCAAATGAGGTAGGTGCGTTCATGTAGTCCGTTTTTACTGTATGTTTAGCTTGCAATAAATTACCCTTTCGTTAGTTTTGGAGTTGCCTGGCCTTTTTTCCTTTTCTGGATACCGGAAGCAGGATGTCTTCGGCTGTGCTCTATCTACACCCACCATTTCCGCGGTGTGGGAGAAAGAAAGGCCACCATAAGAGAGGGCAGCTTCCAGAGCAGAGTCAGACTGAGTGAGCCAGGTCTCAGTTATAGCAAAGAGAAGCAGGGAGTGAGAGAGAAAGAAGTCATGCACAGAGAGGAACTTGTTAGAATGGGAGCGAGCATTCCAAAGGGCACAGGAGAAAGGGAGAGAGGGGGGAGGGTGGCAGGGGATGGGTATGAGGTTAGAGGGGTTGACACCAGAGGGGGTAGAAGTTGCATTTGACAGGCGAGTACGAGAGCAAGTAGAAATAAGGCAGGGACCAGGATTGGGAGAGATATCCCCAGACGCATGGATAGAAAGAGAATGTGGAAGGAGGATTTGTAGGGGTTTGTTTTAGTGCAGGGGATATAGCTGTGTAGTGTCAGAGGGCGCAGGTAAGAAAGGAGTTCATGTGAACTGAGAAGTGGTGAAGGAAAGAGAGATGGAGATATATGAATAGAGTTGGAGACATAAGGAGGCTGGTGAAAGGAAGTGCATAATTTGAGAAGAAGTGAGGTCACAGCAAATATAAATAGTAAAGGCTGAATCACAGCAATAGTAAAGTCTGGGATGATATCCTCCTTTCCAGCAAAGGTCAAATGCAGTAATCAGGTCCAGTAGGTGTTGTCCACTTTTCCACTTCTTTTGAACTTCCTTTTAAACTTCATCTACTTACAATGGGCTACTTGGAGATGGGCTGCAGGCAGACTAAAGCTGTTCTATCTAGGGTTATCACTTAGGCAACTGCTGTTGCTTAAATTCTTCTGTACCTACAGGGCTAAAAGAATTTAAAGCACCATGGAAATTTTCCAATGTTCTTTAGTAAATGGTCCTTATATTGGTGAGCAGCCGGGCACGGAGACTATATCATAGAGATATTGAACCCTTTTCGCCACCAGCAACGCATTGCTTCCTATCATTCTACACTTATAGATTTACAGAGTAGTATCTAGAACTGTATTTGTACTTGTAATCTCTCTCTCTGCTATTGTAGAGTGCTCAATCAAAGTCAGTGGAAAGTGGTAGCTGAATAAAGGTGAGTTTGGAAAATTCTTAGCAAACCTAGGAAATGATCTCGTTGCTTTCAACTGGATTCCTTTGGGTTTATTTATCAAAGTCTCCTGACTGCAGATCTGGGATGAAAGTGGTGCAAATAAACAGCGAATACAAAAAGAAAAAATGTGAAGGTCGCGGCTACATATTATTATATCAATATATCAAAAAGGCAGATATAGTCAAGTGAAAACTTTAGTGAAAGAGCTGGAGATAATTAGAGAATACTCAAAGTATAATCCAATCTAAATAAAGTAGAATACAATTATATAACACAAAACATTTCAAAAGTGAAAGAATAAATGTGTCATCCAAATTTCAATCCAAATTTGAGTATACATAGAAAACTGAGACCAATGAAAGACTAACAAACGTTGTGTATAACAGTATAACACAGCATAATAGAGAAGCTGCTAACATTAGAAATGTGATTTCCAAGCACTGGCATATCTTACAAAATGACCCCTGATTTCCCCAATGTGATCTTTAGTAGGGCCCCTAATTTAAAAAACAAACTGACCCCTAGTACTTTTAAAACCATAAAGACTTTAAGAATGCCTAATAATAAAAATTGGTTGAATCCACCTACAGGCTTTTTTTGGCTGTACAGTAGGCGGCTCCCTAGCCATAGGTGGAGAAATCTCATGACCGGGGGGTGGGGCTGGCATTCCCGTGCAGGCCCACCCCCACACCTCCTTCCCACGCCCAGGCGGAGGAGTTTCTAAGGGGCCTATATAAGGCCAGGCTGCGGGCAGTGTGGCCTCTTTGCTGCCCGTCAGACGAGTACCTCCAGTTCCCTGTCTTTATTCGTACGTTACATTTGGGGACAGGGCGGGGAAGAGGCCTGGCAACCTCCTTGGTCATGTAAATCCTGCACTTTTTGTACAAAAGAGAAAAACTGTTTTCAATCTAAGATCCCCTGCGAAAACTTTGAGAACACAATTTTTCAATTATAAAATGGACCGGATGGTCTATCTTTGGAGTGCCCGTGTGGGCTGCAGTATGGTACAATGAAGAAACAGGCACACGGTCTTAATCATGAGGAGGTTTAATATGCCATAAAGACCAACGTTTCGGCAGTCTAATACTGCCTTTCTCAAGGTGAAGCCTTCACCTCAGCCTTCACCTTGAGAAAGGCAGTATTAGACTGCCGAAACGTTGGCCTTTATGGCATATTAAACCTCCTCATGATTAAGACCGTGTGCCTGCTTCTTCATTGTACTGTAACATATTGGGACTTCAGGAGCTCCCCAGGACCAGCGCACTGGCAGCTTAGTACCCCACCTCTAATACGATTGTGACTGAGTGCGTGTCTCATCCTCTAGCTAGGCTGCAGTATGGTGGCAGGACTATAGAACCGTTAAGAGTATGCATTCTTGAGCACTTAAGGAACATCAAAAGGAAAGTCCTTACACATAGCTACTCTAGACACTGACAGATACCATCAAACCGACTGAGCAGGGACTCACTTTTAGGCTGCGGCCACACTTGCGCTGACCGTGCTGACCGCGCGGTGCTTGCTGAGTTTAGTTTCGGCAAATTACATTGTCCTGTCCCCGCGCGCTCATGCTTGGCGCTTAGATAAACAAAAAAAAAGAGACTTTGAAGCGCGCTCAGCTTTCCTGCAACACTCTCCCCCCCTCCCCCCCTGGTGCGCGCTTGCGAAATAGCTAGGGCACCCGGTGCTCATGCTTGGAGAGCTGGTGACATCACTGCTCTCAAGCATGAGCGCGGTGAGCGCCAGCGGGGACTCAGCCTTAGAGAGATAGAACATGTGGCATCAAATTGGAGAGGGGGCAACAGGACGATTGATTTTGCCAAAAGCGAGACACTCTGGATTCAGACTCAAGTCACCGACTCCAGGGGGTCTCAACGTGGATATTGATTTGGGGGCTTTTCTTCTTTAGAACTCTCTGCCTTTTTTACTTGGAGTTCGGGGTTTATATTCGCATCTCTGGTTACTAAGAAATTTGGGACAGTTTTCTAACATACATCGCATATATCATTTTTTAACCACTTTTAATATAGTGATAGAATTGCAACTCCATCCCCGCACCTGTTGATTTTGATCAGGCTGTGAAGTCTGTGTAACACATGATATTAAAATATCTCTTCTTCTTTTTCATGTTTTCTCTCCTTTCTGGCTTTTTGCCAAGTTAACATAAAAAATATATATATATATATTGTAGATTGTTATATTTAGTGTATATAAATATTTTTAAAGTTATGTATCTTAAATATGATGCGTATAATTTTAGTGTATGTAAATTCATTGTACCGGTAGTTTGTAGAGCTATATTAATGTCTAATGTTCTGAAAAAGATAGGGCACGATGACTATCCTTTTTATGATGAGTGTATGTATTTTGTCTATGACCACATGTATGCACCATTACATTATACACCAATGAGAGCCCAATGAGTGATATAAACAGCTACTAGGAATACTAAAGAATCAGACTCCTGACGAAGCTGGGAAAGCGAAACGCGTTGAGTCAAGTGGCTGCATTAGTGTTCTTGAGACGCAATCCTCTTCTTCCCCTGAACCTCCGTAACAGGAAGCAACAGAGATCTGACATGAGAGGTACCAGAGCCGACGGCGGTGAGATCGCTAAGACACCACACTATGATTTCTGGTTCTCTTTTTTAATATGCGCATTTTAACTGACACATTGTAAACGTACATCCATTTGTACCTTACTTTTTTATATATGTAACGGGTTTTCCCCCACCCAATCGCAGATCATACTGTGTGGGGGCAGGAACATACCAGGTTACTAAGTGTGGTGCATAACCTGTTGGCTCACAGGAGGGCTGAGCTTCCGCCACGGGGAACCTGGGGTAATATTACTGTGGACAACTTACGTACAACGATGCAGCGCCTCCACCTGCGATGGCTCCCACCAGAGGGGGAGTGATCCTCGCAGGACAATCAATACTCACACACAAGATATATATATATATGGGACTTTACTTCTTCCGCAACACAACATAAACCACAACAGCTTACTTAACCTGTGTCCCTTTCTGGAGGAGACACTTACTGCGCCATGCAGGACGCTTACGCTAATTTGCACCCCGGCGGGCGCTAACACTTCTAGGCGTCTCGGCGGACGCTAACACATCTAGGCGTCACGGCGGACGCTACCACCTCTAGGCATCACGGCGTACGCTACCACCTCTAGGCGTCACGGCGGACGCTTCCACCTTTAGGCGTCACGGCGGACGCTACCTCCCAAAGAGTGATCCCACCCTGTGTCCAGTAAGCCCAACCCAATGTCTCGCACTCCCAAGTCATATGCCAATGTGTGTGTGTGACTGCGCAGCCACTATGTCTGGTGATAGGCCTTGTTGGTGCACGTGAGTTGTGGGTTACCTGCCTGGGCTCCAGCCACGGGTGCCGCTATATCACTGGGGTTGGATCCACCGGGATATCCTCCTACGCGTGGGGTGAATTCCAGCGCGGATAATATCACCGTACAGCTCCGCACCGTCTCTACCTTAGTTAGGGTCTGTCTGCTGCCAGTAGGCCGCAGTCACGCTAGCTGGGCCTCCGTGGAGATAGTCCAGCTCCCTCTTAGCAATCCGAGCAATGTCCGTGATACACTCCTAGCAAATATATAATGGGGCAGGGTCCCTAACCTAGGGCCTGTCCCTACAATACTCAGCTAGGATGACTCAGGGCTATCTGGGGCCTAGGGGATTTGCTGGCCTAGTGCAGAGAGTCACAGACCCCTGCACCCTACCTCCTCCCCCTAGCTGATCCAGTCACCAACTGCCGTGTGCAAAACCCCGCGAAATGTATCTATATCCCTCCTGGGGAGATCTGCAGCCCTATTGGCTCCCTGGAGTCATGTGGCTCTGCCCCTGTGCACCCTGGGGGCTGTCTGTCCTGCCTTGCGCATGCGCGAGCTGTTTTGGGGCCTCTCGCGTTAGCTGGCCTCCTGCGCATGCGCAACAGCACTATGCATGGCGGAGCCCTGCTTCCCGAGCCGCCGGGACCCTCGCGACGTGACCGCGGCCTTCGCAATGGCCCGCTCGCGTCCCCGGCAACCGGCCCGCTCGCGTCCCTAACAACCGCCCCGCTCGCGTCCCCGGCAACCGGCCGCAACTCCCAGGTACCCGCTGCTCGCGCACCTGCCCCCTAACTCCCTCACGCGCGCTCTGGAAGAAGGGGGGGTCAACTAGAACAAGGGGGGACCTGGCTACATCCTCCCCCTGGTGAAAAACCCCAACGACCTCGCTTGGGATACATAACTCAACCCGTACAGAAATTATATAATAAAAATGCAGTAGATCATATAACTTAGCACATGCACAACTTTAAACAATATTGCACAATTCTGTGAGCATCACAATCACAGATTGGATCTTGCTCCGAGAACACTGCTGAGCCTCATAATGGGGTGCCCCCATTTGATCATAGGTGACCCGAGTTGGAGGGTACCGGATTCGTTGGCTCCGTCGGAGTTGTTCTTCTGCGACTCCCTCGGGGGAGTAGTACACATAGTCCTGAGGCTCGGCCTCTTCCCTTGAGGGGAGAATTGTCTCTGTACAGTCTCTGTTAGGCACAAAGCTCGGGCTCTGTGGATCCAAAGGCTGGCCTGTTGGTGCCACCTTAGTAGGCGTTGGCCTACGGGGCCCTTTACCCGTAGCTCCTCCGGGAGATGCCCCCTCTGTGGGGAAGTCCCTTTGAGAGGGTCCTTCCATAGGATCTTGCAAAGTTTCAGGGTGGGTCTCGTTATCGACAGTCTCTTGACCCAACCCTGATACGTCGAGCTCACCGTTGAGCGGTGTGGCCAGTATCTCTGTCTCTTCATCTTCCACTTGTGGGATGGGAAGGAGATGATTACGGTGCCATACCTTTACCCGGCCATCAGTGTCTTTGATGCGATAGACCGGGAGGCCAGGCATCTGGGATTCAATTTCATACACTCCGTCTCTCCATCGGTCAGCCAATTTGTGTTTTCCCGGGACTCCGAGATTGCGAAGCAACACAGCATCCCCAGGACGAAGTTCCCGATATTTGACCTTATGATCATATCGCCGTTTGTTACCTGCATTCAGCTTAGCTGTGGACTTTTCCGCTTGTTGATAGGCCTGCTGCAAGCTGTCTTTGAGTCGTTGCACATATTTGAAGTGAGTAGCATTATGTACCCCATCCGTTGAGACTCTAAGACGCACATCCACTGGCAACCTCGCCTCTCGCCCAAACATGAGGAAGTATGGGGAGAACCCAGTTGACTCGTGTCTGGTGCAATTGTATGCATGTACCAAGGCTTCCACGTGTCGACTCCACTCCGATTTCTGAGCACTCTGTAGTGTTCCGAGCATATCTAGTAAGGTCCGATTAAAACGTTCGGGTAGCGCATCCCCTTCGGGGTGATACGGGGTCGTTCGGGATTTGGCAATGTTCAGCATTTTGAGCAGTTCCCTGATCAAGGTACTCTCGAAATCCCTTCCTTGGTCAGAGTGAAGGCGGTTAGGAAGGCCGTAATGTACAAAATACTTTTCCCATAATATCTTCGCCACGGTGATAGCTTTCTGGTCTTTAGTAGGGAAGGCTTGAGCATACCGAGTGTAATGGTCTGTGATGACGAGCACGTTGCATATTCCCCGGCTATCAGGCTCAATACACAGAAAGTCCATACACACGAGGTCCATAGGACCAGAACTTTTTAGATGACCCATGGGGGCGGCTCGAGTAGGTAGGGTCTTGCGCTGAATACACCGAGTACAGCGGCGACAGGGATGTTCAACGGCTTCTCGCATCTTGGGCCAGAAAAAGCGATCTCTGACTAACCCAAAAGTCTTGTCTATACCAAGATGTCCATGATCATCATGTAGGGACTTCAACACCAGGTATTGTAAGTTCTTAGGGAGGACTAGTTGTCTCCTATCCGGGTGGTTGTGGTATTGCACCACCTGATAGAGCAAGCAATTGTCTATTTCAAATTTGTCCCACTCTCGCATGAGCAAGGTCACCAAGTCATTGGGCGCGCGTTTCAGAAGGGCTAGGTTCTTCTTTTCAACGGCGTGCCGGATGATACTAACGACCGGATCTCGTATTTGGTAGTCTACCAGATCTTTCCACCGGAACACCTTGTCGTGCGTGAGGTGCATCCCTTTTGGGTCGCAGTAGGCGGCGGGGACAGCCTACGACTGGCATCCCAAGGAATCGGCCACTCGTAATTCGGAGAAGGCCACTTGGTCATTAACTATGGCGGCAGTTTTACACATAGCCCGCACTCCGGGTCCGGGAAGTTCTTCCCATTCCTCATCATCTGGGGTAGCGAGTAGTCCTGGCCTTCGGGAGAGGGCGTCCGCCCCAATATTCAATGGTCCCGGCTTATACTTCAAGGAGAAGCGGTAGTTACTGAGGGCGGCCTGCCATCGGTGGCCTGCTGCATCTAATTTGGCCGACGTATTGATGTACGTGAGGGGATTGTTATCCGTCCTTACCTCGAAGGTGACACCGTACAGGTAATCGTGGAGCTTCTCGGTGATAGCCCACTTGAGAGCCAGAAACTCCAACTTGTGGACGGGGTATCTCTGCTCACTGGGTGTCAAGCTGCGGCTGATGTAAGCTACAGGCCGCAGACCCTCCGGGTGCTTCTGGTGCAGGACGGCGCCTAGTCCATTTAGACTGGCATCCACATGCAGGACGTATGGCTGTTCGGGATCCGCATAAGCAAGCACGGGTGCTTCAGTCAGACACTTCTTCAGTTTCAGGAAGGCCTGTGAACACTCCGATGTCCATTTGTCACCGAACGGTTGGCGGGCCGATACAGCCTTCTTCCCGGTCTCTGAAGGGTATATTTTCAACAGATTGTTCAGGGGTTTAGCCTTGCTCGAGTACCCTTCCACGAAGCGGCGGTATTACCCACAGAACCCCAGGAAGGATCGCAGCTCTGTGACGTTCTCTGGGCGAGGCCAGTTCACTACGACCTCTACCTTGGCAGGGTCGGTGGCGATCCCTTTGGCGGACACTATGTGCCCCACGTAGGTCACCGAGGTATGGCAAAATCGGCACTTGTCTAGGGATAATTTCAAACCTTCGTTCCCCAGACGGTCGATCACCTTAAACAATCGCTCTTCGTGCTCTTCCAGAGTCCTTCCGAAGACGATGATATCATCCAGGTACACCAGACACTCCCGGGGAATCATGTCCCCGATAGTCTTTTCCATCAACCTTTGGAACGTAGCAGGCGCCCCACATATACCTTGGGGCATACGGGTAAATTGATAGAATCCCAGGGGGCAGACGAAAGCTGTTTTCTCCTGGTCTTCCGCATTCATAGGCACCTGATAGTACCCTGATCGGAGATCGAGCACACTAAACCAGTGACTTCCATTCAGCGCATTCAGGATCTCTTCAATGCGCGGAAGGTTGTATTTATCCGGGATCGTGCGATTGTTCAGAGTTCGATAGTCGATACACAGTCGTACGGATCCGTTCTTTTTCCGCACCACCAATATGGGCGACGCGTAAGGTCCTCGAGATTCCGTCACAATCCCAGCAGTTTCCATATCTTGTATGGCGTTCCTCACATCGTCCACATCCCGAGGGGCGATGCGACGAGAACGTTCCCGGAACGGAGTGGCATCACTCATTCGAATGGTATGTTGGGCACTGCGGCTGCACCCCACATCCATCTCGCTCGTGGAGAACACATGTCGTCGTTGCAGCAGCTGGGTGGTCAACCGTTCTTTCCACTCGGTGGACAGCGTCGACTCGCCGAAGTTGAAGTCCAGATCGACTACCCGCTCATGCGCGGCCGCCGCCTTCACCTGAGGCGTGGCTCCCACCGGGCTGACCGGATATATGCATCCCAACTTCTGATCGACATCAAACTCCATCGGAAAGGGGGAGAGATTCTGCACATATACGTGGGTTCGAATAGGGATCTTAGCCGTCCATTCCCTCACTTCGGGTAGTACTCTATACCCTCGCTTAACCTCTTCTTCTTCAGGCTCACTCTCCAGCGAGAACAGTTGGTCGTTCTTGTCTCGGTCGGGATAACAACACCAGACGTCCATCTTTTGCACTCCCCCTGGTAATATGGTCGTCAGTCCTCGTTGACGATTGTAGAGGTCCCCATGACGCTCCAAGGCATATACCCGGTGGCACTCTTCTCATAAGATGGGGTCTAGGAGCGAATCGTCCAGCGGCAACTCGTTGGTCTCTTTCAAGTAGGCTCGGATTATAGCTTGCACTATGTCCGCATTGGTTCCCAAGATGATTGGGTACTTGCAATGGTCTTGGGGCTCCGGGCATACCATGGCCGCTACCTGCATGGGGTGCTTCTTGCCGGTGTTCAGTTGGAGTATGTCCAGCTGGACCCTTACAATCCCATCGATGGGGTAGTCTTCATTACTTAACCCCCTAACCTTCATATGTTCGGCCGGCCTCAGGGGGCAGTGTTGAAGGTGCTGATCATAGAACTTGCGATATATTATGGTTACTTGTGACCCTGTGTCCAGTAGGGCCGAGGCGTATATCCCTTCTAGTACCACGGGCACGATGGCTGCAGGGCCCACTTGACTGCAAACTTCACCGGGTGAGGCGTCATCACTGGGGCCAGCGTCAGAAGGGGCATCCGGGGTTCCAGAATGAGGGAGTTCGGGGTCAGCTTCTGCCATAGGTACACTGCAGACCATAGATCGGGCTGATTTCCCTCTATCGGAAGGGTGTTCCTCAGGATGACCTTCTCTTTCTGGACAGTTACGGAGGACGTGACCCTTCTTACCACAGTTATAGCATACAACCGGGCGGCTTTCCGGACGACTCATGGACGGGGAAGGTGGTCGGTCGGGGGGTCTTGGTTTGTACCCCTTGGACAAGGCAGCAGACTCTTCCTTCTTTTCCGTAGGGCCCTTTCCTTTGGAGGCAGAGGGGCTCTTAGGTTTAGCAGCTGAGTGTAGCATAACATGAGCCTCCTGTAGTTTCACTTGCCGCAGCAACTCGGTGAACTTGTAGGGGCCCCCGTCCATTATCTTGCTGCGGAGCATGTTGGCTATGGGGTGAGTGGGGCTTGATCCCCGCAGATACTGCTTATGGAGAGCTTCATCCATCCCAGAGGCGGAGACCAGCTTACGATTGAGTAGGATTCCGAGGACCAGCTGTAGACGGTGGATAAAAGCCGACAAGTCTTCCCCCTCCTTCTGATAAAGATGGAAGTACTTCGTCCAGAGCGCTCCTTCGTCTTCTGCTAGCCCGTATGCTTCTAACAGGAACGCCACCATTTCCAACGCTGTCAACTCTGGGTGTTGGTCCCTGTGGATGGTCAACATAGTAGACGCAGGGGGTCTGAGGCATTCCATGATACGCTGCCGCTTTACCGTGTCAGTGCACGACCATTCCTCTACTACTTTTACTGCATTCTCCCTCCAAAGGTCTATTCCTTCCTCCCCCTGGGGTATTGGAAGTATTCCAGAGAAGGCCTTAAGCTTCCGGTAGCTTTGAGACTGGGAGGCCACAGTGAGGGCTTCTACGAATTGGGGTAAGGTCACCCCCATTATGGAGTTTGTTTGTAGATGGTGCTCTGAAAGTGCTAGGACTGTGTAAATGGAAGGGAGCCTGACCTGGGTATATAGTTGCATAAACAGTACTAGACCTTAGGTGGGCATAGGATACCCTGAAGGATGGGGTGGGTTGTCCAGGGACACCCCCCCTTCCTCATTGGGTTAGCCCCAGGTTAAATGTACTCACGTATTGTCCTTCCCAGGGTCTCCCTTCCAGAGCGTGCAGCTGTATGGTATAAGAGTTCCAAAAGCCAGGGTGTGCAGCGCACAGCAATGATGAAAGAGCAGGTCTTGCAATTAAAAGTCCTTTATTATTCAGACAACTGGTTGTGGGACAGCAGCAAACTTCAACGCGTTTCGTTCAAAGAACTTTTTCAAGAAGTGCTGTATACAGTAAAATTGTCAGTTTAAATGCAGCTGTTTGCCCCGTTTTCGCGCCAAAAATGACGTCATGGTGCGTCATCCGACCAATAGGATTTCATCTAGCCGCGCATGCGCCGCGCGCCAGAGTGTCCCTGGATCCCCCACGAGCCCCAGCCGAGCTCAATCAGGATCGGCACGCCTCTCAGGGCAGCCTCTGCTGAGAGCACGCCTCTGATGGCCGTGTAGGATCCTCCCCCACTCTCCGCTTTCGGCGCATGCGCAGATGGAGCTTCTGGGTCCCCTGATTTTTTAAACCTGGATGACGGTCCACAGCTAACATGGGGATATATAGATAAATAATATACGCTGTGTAAAGGGTATATATACCCCATTCCGGCCACTGAAACACTGGGCAAACAGCTGGCAACAACAACACATACAAAGATAAAAGTGTAACTATACATTAATCAAAAGTAATAAGCAAAAACATTTTTTTTAAACCTATATTTAAAGAACAGCAGATTGCTTGCTCACATTAATGAAATGGGGTTTATATTAAATCTTTAGCATTTATACATAATTATGGGGTGGAGTGCTGTATATTGTGTATATAGATAAACAAAAATTCTCATAAACAATCTTATTGTCCTGTGGTCAGATCAATGAGAGCATAGAGAATACATGCATAACTTATTCCAATTTATTTGATACTATATGCATACTTCCAAAGGACCAGAAATAATTAATTAGGCAAATGGCAATACATATATTAAATATAGGTACAAGATATTATATCTTTTTAATTTATTTTAATACTATCATATATATATACATATATATATTTTTCTTATAAATAATATTTCTTTTAATTAATAAAGTTATTTTGTTATAATTGTGTTGTTTAAAAATATAAAAATATATAATTAAGGCAGTTCATATATATATATGCATATGTTTTTTCTATATATGTTTTTTCCATACATGTTTATTTGTTCATATATTCACTGTGTAAATATATATGTGTAATCTTTTCCTTAGTTGATATTTCTTTAGTCCATTATTTGGTAAAAATTATTACTTTATATATAAAATGTTTTTGCTTATTACTTTTGATTAATGTATAGTTACACTTTTATCTTTGTATGTGTTGTTGTTGCCAGCTGTTTGCCCAGTGTTTCAGTGGCCGGAATGGGGTATATATACCCTTTACACAGCGTATATTATTTATCTATATATCCCCTGGTTAGCTGTGGACCGTCATCCAGGTTTAAAAAATCAGGGGACCCAGAAGCTCCATCTGCGCATGCGCCGAAAGCGGAGAGTGGGGGAGGATCCTACACGGCCATCAGAGGCGTGCTCTCAGCAGAGGCTGCCCTGAGAGGCGTGCCGATCCTGATTGAGCTCGGCTGGGGCTCGTGGGGGATCCAGGGACACTCTGGCGCGCGGCGCATGCGCGGCTAGATGAAATCCTATTGGTCGGATGACGCATTATGACGTAATTTTTGGCGCGAAAACGGGGCAAACAGCTGCATTTAAACTGACAATTTTACTGTATACAGCACTTCTTGAAAAAGTTCTTTGAATGAAACGCGTTGAAGTTTGCTGCTGTCCCACAACCAGATGTCTGAATAATAAAGGACTTTTAATTGCAAGACCTGCTCTTTCATCATTGCTGTGCGCTGCACACCCCCATTATGGAACCTTCGTTCGTTGCTCTCTCCCTGATAGGCCAGGAGTTTACCTCGCAGGGTACGGTGTCGGGTGGAGAGGGGGGGCAGTCAGCCCAACTACTGGCTTCCGGGAGGGCGCTTGGGGTAAAGGAGACTTTGGGTTGGGGACGGTCAACCCGGTTTGGGGTACTGGACACGGGGGTACGTGGTGTCCAGGTACTGGTGGACGGTTCGTCTGGATCTTGAGGAGGGGCTCTAAGCGAGAACATTTCCCTTATTACTGGTAAGTCCGAGTATATAAGGGGGTATCCTTCTGGTGGGCACTCGGAGGCTACTAGAATGTTCAGGGCCGCTTCAGGGCATATGTCCCGCCCGACGGTGAATAGTAGGGCACTCAAATGATAAGTAGAGTCGAACACCCTGCCACGGTACCATACTCTATCTAGCCCTAAGAGCTTGCTCAGAGAGTTCCGGATGTCAGTTTCCGCTACTAACGCCGGGACGTTCCCTACGGCGACAACGTGTCTAGGTGGTTCACGGACGGTGGTGGCCCACGCGTGGACCTCTTGACGGGAGGGAATTACCATGATGCTGATCTGTTTTGAATAGGGCACCCCAGGTCTAAGCTCTCAGCAGCGCCTCCAAAATGTAACGGGTTTTCCCCCACCCAATCGCAGATCATACTGTGTGGGGGCAGGAACATACCAGGTTACTAAGTGTGGTGCATAACCTGTTGGCTCACAGGAGGGCTGAGCTTCCGCCACGGGGAACCTGGGGTAATATTACTGTGGACAACTTACGTACAACGATGCAGCGCCTCCACCTGCGATGGCTCCCACCAGAGGGGGAGTGGTTCCTCGCAGGACAATCAATACTCACACACAAGATATATATATATATGGGACTTTACTTCTTCCGCAACACAACATAAACCACAACAGCTTACTTAACCTGTGTCCCTTTCTGGAGGAGACACTTACTGCGCCATGCAGGACGCTTACGCTAATTTGCACCCCGGCGGGCGCTAACACTTCTAGGCATCTCGGCGGATGCTAACACATCTAGGCGTCACGGCGGACGCTACCACCTCTAGGCGTCACGGCGGACACTACCACCTCTAGGCGTCACGGCGGACGCTACCACCTTTAGGCGTCACGGCGGACGCTACCTCCCAAAGAGTGATCCCACCCTGTGTCCAGTAAGCCCAACCCAATGTCTCGCACTCCCAAGTCATATGCCAATGTGTGTGTGTGACTGCGCAGCCACTATGTCTGGTGATAGGCCTTGTTGGTGCACGTGAGTTGTGGGTTACCTGCCCGGGCTCCAGCCACGGGTGCCGCTATATCACTGGGGTTGGATCCACCGGGATATCCTCCTACGCGTGGGGTGAATTCCAGCGCGGATAATATCACCGTACAGCTCCGCACCGTCTCTACCTTAGTTAGGGTCTGTCTGCTGCCAGTAGGCCGCAGTCACGCTAGCTGGGCCTCCGTGGAGATAGTCCAGCTCCCTCTTAGCAATCCGAGCAATGTCCGTGATACACTCCTAGCAAATATATAATGGGGCAGGGTCCCTAACCTAGGGCCTGTCCCTACAATACTCAGCTAGGATGACTCAGGGCTATCTGGGGCCTAGGGGATTTGCTGGCCTAGTGCAGAGAGTCACAGACCCCTGCACCCTACCTCCTTCCCCTAGCTGATCCAGTCACCAACTGCCGTGTGCAAAACCCCGCGAAATGTATCTATATCCCTCCTGGGGAGATCTGCAGCCCTATTGGCTCCCTGGAGTCATGTGGCTCTGCCCCTGTGCACCCTGGGGGCTGTCCGTCCTGCCTTGCGCATGCGCGAGCTGTTTTGGGGCCTCTCGCGTTAGCTGGCCTCCTGCGCATGCGCAACAGCACTATGCATGGCGGCGCCCTGCTTCCCGAGCCGCCGGGACACTCGCGACGCGACCGCGGCCTTCGCAACGGCCCGATCGCGTCCCCGGCAACCGGCCGCAACTCCCAGGTACCCGCTGCTCGCGCACCTGCCCCCTAACTCCCTCACGCGCGCTCTGGAAGAAGGGGGGGTCAAGTAGAACAAGGGGGGGGCCTGGCTACATATATATAAACTTAATTTCGGATTGTCTGCACACTCTTTTCCTCAGATGTATTCTGCAACACATCTCATATGAGATACATCCGGAGAGACACATTTTGGGAGAAGTATACCTTGAGTGGATCTCACCACCATCAATCCCTCCATGCGGTTTGCCACAGTTTTGTTGTGCTTTTTTGTTTTACCATTGAGAAAATGTGAGTGTGCAGTACCCGGATATTTACACATGATCATTGCAGTAAGAATATATAGCACTATACTGGGGTTTTTCCTTTCGGTGAAGAAATCTGCCCTCTCCAAAGCCTGAAGATATGTAAACAAACAGCATCAGATTTATCGAAGGTAGAAAAGAGGCAGGTTTTAGTCTAGTTGGTTAATCTGGGGCTGATATTTGCTTTAGTATTGCAGACTCTGATAAACGCCCCGTTTTCTTTGCTACTCTAGTTTAGCAGAATAGAGGCTGTTCTCTCTCTGGCAGCAAAGGGGTTAACAGAGGCCTGCACCAGAGTGGGGTTACCCCCTTATTCCCATAGCTATCAACCAAACCTTACTTTATTCCATGAGGCTTGAAAAAGAACCAGTTTAATAATAGTAGATTGGTTATATTGAGCAATAGGAGGAGAGACATTAAATGGTCAAACCCTCCTGCAACAAAAGTGAGCTATACCCAGCGACCAGATTAAGGGGTCTCATCTGGGTGATTAATAACCAAATCTGCCACTTATAAGTATGTTTAATGTATTTATTAAAGTGACACTTGGGAGGGGTTTCCTCTGGCTGCGCCCTTTGGTGTGATGTCACTGTGTGATGTCACTGTGAGATAAGCGAGTGCTTGTACAGCCAGAGTCCCGCCTCCCCATCTCCGCTTATCTATAGTGGTTCTCTGATAAGGACAGGGTGGGATAAGGGTGGGTTTGACAAACACTTCTCCATTCAGAGGCCCCTAAGGCTACAAGCCCGGTGTCTGCGCTGCACACGCGTCTGCGAGGCTGGCAGCGCGTGCAGCCGAATTCTCCGGTCTGCAGTGAGCTGCAGGGGAAAGACAGGGGGGGTGGCATGAGAGGGGAGTGATGGGGCGTGGCCATGATGTCACCCAGCAGGTTCACCCTCATTGGCTGAACCGCCGGGGGGACGTGGCCTAGCGCTCCGCCACTAGTTGCAATCTCAATTTTCCTGTCTGCCTGATAAACTCGTCACACGGCGCGGCGGCCGCTCCTCGCAGCAGGCCCGGCCCCATTGAGGGGCGGCTCTTGTCCACGCAGCACCCGCCGTAGTGGGCGCTGCAGCAGCCAGTGGGGACCAAGCCTAAGAAATTCAACTGGGGACTATGTGGGACTGCACCTTTAAACGCAGTTAGGAGCAGGAACATCACTAGCGGTTGTGCCAAAAGACTCATTTTACAGAAGCTTGATACATACCACTTCACTGTGCGTAATACGTTCAACCACTCATTGTTATTAGTTCTGATTCAGCTTCCCGCAGCACAATGGAAATAGATTAATATTACACTCACCCAGATGAGACATCTCTTCCATACAAAAATATTTGTTATAAGGTGGATGTGTCATAAAACAAACGCACATGAAATTCTTTGGGTTCCTGCGTCTTTGTACAATTGTATGATATACCCATTTGTCATATCAGAACCACCAGGACCAGGCACTGCAAAGACTGCTGGGAGTCAGCAAAATAAATAGGAATAAAAACAAATCTCTAAATTGGACACAGAATAGCCCATTTGTATCTGCCATGTTCCAGTGTATATCTAGGCAGTTAATTGAATTTACACGCATACTCCTAGCTTAACACCTTCGCTGGCAAAAGATCCTGCAATGCATTGGATGCATACAGAGTACGGGGCTTATTCTATATATATATATTCTATATCCACTGAAGCGTCCAAACTGGACGTCTTCCAACTAAATTTCCCATTGAGTGCAATGTAGAATTTCATCCGAAAACAACCCAACTGGCCACTTTAGCAAATATAAGATAAACCCATTAAAGGGTCAATTCTATATACTCCGAAGCTGCCCGTCAGGTCGTTTCTGGATGAAAAACCCTGATGAAGTCAGTTGAGAATTTCAGCTGCAAATGTCCCGAACGTCCGATTCGGAGCATGTAGAATGTACCCCTAAAACCTCGCATCGTTGGGAGACAGAAGCTGTATACAGTACATATCTTTTTTAAATCATGTTCAGAATTGCAAGGGTGAAAATCTAAAACCAACCTATTTTCTTCCTTAAATTATTTATGTTACTACTCTTTTAAATGGATTGATTGGAAAAGACTGAAAAAGTCCATTAGCGCTGAAAGTGTTCCTCCCTATCGCATTACTACAATATTTAGTGAAACATTTTCTGAAAGATACAATTATATAATGTATAACTGAATAGAAATAATAACAAATATTTATTTAAAGCAGTATTATCGCCTATTTTACGTGTATATTTTAAATGTATTTTTACGGATTTTGAAGCAGGGCTGAACAGCAATATTTATAGCTCCCACAGTTCCTGCAATACTTACCAACAACGGGGATTCCTTCCTGGATTTTTAAAGATGGCGCCCTGCAGTCATCCAATAATAGGAAGCCGCAACCTCATTCCCCCGATGATGTTGCTGCTTCCCATTGGCCCACGAGATGCAAAGGATTTGGTTGTCATGTTTATACCCCGGATCAGAGCTGAAAGACCAGCAACTAAACAAGTCCAGGGTCCCCGGGGCTAAAAAATAGATCAGTTCAGCTCCGTAAAACCTCCCAGATTAAAATTCTATACATTTTTTTTTTTAAGTGAAACTTCTTTGCTGGCACCTGGGTGAATTTCCTTCGTGGAGACGGAAGTACTGTAACAGAAGTGACGTCGCAGTATGTTTTAGCCTGCTGGGAGTTGTAGTCCAAGAGCTGGAAGCATGTTTCTCTGCACATGCACAGGAGTGGCCGCCGTTGCGCACATGCGAAAGAGGGGCCATCACTGTGAGCATGCGCAGTATCGCCCATCACATGCGCAGGATTGCCCATCGCCACGCGCATGCGTAGGTGTGGCCGTCTCCTCACGCATGCGCATAGGTGTCCGGCCCATGCAGCGCGTGCGCAGAGTATAAGAAGCAGCCATGGCCATGCGCATGCGCACACGTGACTGTGTACACGCCACCAACGCATGCACAGACAATCCTTCCGCATCAGGGCATGTGCAGAGGCCCCCACCACAGCAAGCCAGCCACCTACCCACCACAGCCACCCATCTCCCCAGACACCCCCCACACCCCCCAACACACACACAGAAGGATGCAGGAGTAATCTTCAAAGTAAGGAAACACAGCTGATTATATGTTCTTTCATTTGTTTGTACATGTATAAGTGGAAATATGTAGTAAGCACAATTATGTTATCATTAAGAGGCTGCACTATGTACGCTTTATTAAGAATACGGAACATGGCATGACTTCTGAACCTTGCTATTTTAGGATCCTACATATTAAAATAAATAAAATCGAGGTGCATTCGAACGCACGTTCTAAGTTAAACTTCTTTGTGTTTTGTCACAGAAATTTTATTTTGATTTTAATGTTTTTGAGAGTATGATTACATTTTCAGCGACATTTTCAGTGACAACACACAAAGAAGTTTCACTGAAACTGCGCGTACTCGCCACACACAATTTTTTTAAGTGTGTACAGCGGGGAGTGGGGGAGATGCTGCTTTAATAAATGCTTTATTATAATTTAAAACAAGACAGATTTTAAAAGTTGTAATCATTATTGGTGCACCTTTAATAATAATAATAATAATACTAGTAGTTGGGCATACTGTCCATGCTCCCTTTATAACTGCAGTGCCCTTGTTTGAGGCACCTTTTTGTTGTGTATTCTCAAATGTGTAAAACGACAATCATGCATCTGGCCCATTGTGAGAATTTTGCATCTACCCAAATTCTCTGGGGATCAGGAGATAGTTTGGTTTCCATGCTAAGTCACACGGTCTCTCTGCTGGGACTAACATGGCAATTAGTGCCAATTTCATGGATGTGGACATTTGCCCCCAGGGAAATAGCATAAGACCATCAACTGGTATGTTACATATAATGATCTCATTGTAATTCTTATGGATCACTATTGACAATGAGTCTGCACTTTTCCAGATATAAAATGAACACCTCGACACCTACAGTAATTAAAAATATCATATGGGGTTATTTTGAGATACTATAACAGGGGTCTTGAACTGACGGCCCGAGGGTCAAATGTGGCCTGTGACGGCCCTTGATGGAGCCTTCAAACGCTCTGCTCCAGCTAATTTCAAACCAGTTACTTAGGCAGCAAAGTGCAGTTTTTCACACTGAAACTCACTTGTAAGTTAAGAGAATGTAAATATAAAAGGTACCGATATAATAAATTCAAGTGTTGACAAATAGTCATTTTCATGTCTTTAAATGTATCTAAAATTATATTACATTAGGTTTGCGGCCCATCTACTCTTAAATGACCTCTGATCTTGTCCCTTTGGAGAACAAGTTGAAGACCCCTGTTATGTAATGTCCTATAAATATATCCCAATAAAACTAATTACATTTGTAAAGCAGTGTCCATCCCTTATGCTTTGTCCCTTCATTTCCCTAAAGCAATTATAAAAAAAGCTGTAATTTCCTTCGCCTACCGTACCTGCATTGTGGCCGTGTGTAAAAGGGGTGAATGGTCAACTAAGTTTTATATTTATTTCTCTCCAGCTATAGTCACTTGATCCTTTCTAATAATTGCTCGCACTATGTGAGCAATCCGTTCCTGGGTTTGGCGGGAACTCACTCTTACAGAGCTGGTGTGCTCTCAAACAAACCTCCCCTTACAATTGCAAGCACTGTCACCTGAGTTTGCAATCATGCTGCTCTGTCTCTCTGCTCTGGCATTGGAAGAATTCCCACACACCCCTGTCTTGGGATTGGCTATCTGCCTTTCTTATACTGGCCCCTTTCTCTGACTCCTTGCCGAGCATAATCCAAGCTTACGTGGATATAACAGTGTTTGCCACACACTTCCACCTTGGCCTTGTTCCAGGGACCTGCTGCAGAGGTCTGCTTCCTGTGCTGAAGCGCTAGATCCCCAGTGCTACTCTTGCCGTGTTCCTGAGACCTGCTGCAGAGGTCTGCTTCCTGTGCTGAAGCACTGGATGCCAAGTGTTGCTCTTACCTTGTTCCTTGGACCTGCTGCAGAGGTCTGCTTCCTGAGCTGAAGCGCTCGACCCCCAGTGCTACTCTTGCCGTGTTCCTTAGGCCTGCTTCAGAGGTCTGCTACCTGTGCTGAAGCTCTGGATTCCCAGTGTCTACTTATCCTGTTCCTGAGACCTGCTGCATTCACCTGTGGCAGAGGTCTGCTTCCTGGTACCTGTGCTGAAGCGCTGGATCCCCAGCGCCAGCCTTGCCTGTTCCCTGAGGCCTGCTGCCTTCTCTCCTTGCAGAGGGCTGGTTCCTGGGGCCTGCTGTATATCTCCATTGCAGAGGCCGTGTCCTGGTTCCTGTGCTGAAGCGCTGGATCCCCAGCGTTAACCTTCTGCTTCCTGCCTTGCAGAGGTCTTCATTATGGGCCGCTCCCGCTCCTCGCGTAGAGGCCATTCCCGCAGTACGGCTGCTACGCTGAAGCGCTGCGTACCTGATTCCTTGTTGCCGAACTTCTGCCTGGATATCGATTACCCTGACATCTCCAACCCTGACCCTGGCTTGTCTAAGGATTACTCTACATTCTCCAACCCTGACCCTGCAACGATTGACTACGAACTGCGCAATCCAGAACCGGCTTCGTGGTCTAAGGTCGGTGTGTTCACATCCCAACCTCAGCCCCGCGGTCCAGTCCCGGTTTGTGGCGAGCAAGACCGTAACACACTTATTCACATGTTCCCTATTCATTGATCGCTGGTTATATCTTTTGTGTATATGTATATATATATATATGTATATATATATATATATATATATATATTTATATATATATATATATATATATATATATATATATATATATATATATATATATGAGTCACTAACTCAGTATGCTGGAGTGAGGAGCATATGTGTGCTTCCAGCATAGAAGCTATTAAACTCCTCCTAGAAAGGCATGCGCCTGCAGCTAATTAAGCAGGAAGAACTCCTGAGAGACTGAGGATTTAAAAGGCAGGAAGTAGCCTACACAAAGAGAGCTAGTTTTTACCCAGGAGGGTAGAGAGACTTTTCCCAGCTAAGAAGCCCCTGGCTGTTGCTCTGGTCCCCCAGCACTGCGTGGAGCTCTGCTGCTGGGACCAGCTGGGACCCCAACCCAAGGATATAGACTGATAACGAGCTGGACACAGACTGCTTCCCGGAACCGGCGTTCCTTTTTACTGTTGGAGCTGCAATACAGATAAGACTTTCTCATTATATGTTGTATGTGGAGCACATGTTTTGGCTTGGGAACCAGCTTAGCTGGCCATGCAGTTAGTGAGGGTGAAAGCTATGGTGTAGTTAGCTTTCCTTAAAGGGAATAGGTGTTTATTTTCTATGCTTTATTATGATTTAAAGGGACAGTACCCATTATGTTCATTTGTCTGCTGGTTAATAAACCAACTGGTTCAGCTTAATCCTATGTCTAAGCATCTTACTGACCCTGCCGCGAGGCTGTCCTGCCACAATAAAAAAATATATATATATAGAGAGAAAGAGAGAGAGAGAGAGAGAGAGAGAGAGAGAGAGAGAGAGCGATCTGTACCGTGTTAACCAAGCTTAATAATCAAAAAGGATGGCTGTTGGGGATATTGTCTATCTATATATATATATATATATATATATATATATATATATATATATATATATATATATATATATATACAGTGTTCGACAAACCTATACATTTGCACGCCCCTGGCGAGTGGATTTAACATCGTGGCGAGCTCCTATTGGCTCAAGCAGCACACGTGTGGTACTAGGTGGCGAGTAGATTTTTTTGTTCGGCGAGTAGATTTTTTGGTGATTTGTCGACCACTGTATATATATATAGCCCTTTTTCCCTCTAGCATGAAGGGACTACTGGTGCTGGCGTTACCTGTAGGCTCACAGAGACTGAGCCTCCACCACTGGGAGCCTGGGTTAACAAATATATAAAGTGGCAGCGCCTCCACCTGCACAGGATCCCAATTATATGAGATAACCCCGAACAGGAACCAATAATAACAGCTCACAGATTATGCAATAACCTTTTACTGTCAGATATATAAACTAATCAACACAGAGGATATAATAACTCTACTGGTTGCAGCTATCACAGTTTTCACTAGCCGCGCAGGACTTTGTCCCATCACCGTTTACCCCCACACCGTGTCCACAGTACCAGAGGTGTCCCTTGGTCACTTCACCCAATAAGTGTCCCCAAAAGATGCCCACCCCTCTAGGCATGATCAGTGCCTTGCTGTACAGATGTTGGTGCATGTTTGGTGAACGGTACCTGCCGGGTGAGTCCACACCCAGGCGCGCTAACGAGTAGAAGTAGAGGATCCGCCGATCCAACGATATCTTCCGCTGGATGGGATGCCTCGCGCTGGAGTAACCACTGCGATGATGGTCGCTCCTTCTATTGCAGCCTGGTCCCAGACTGCGGTAACAATGCTTCAATGACACAGCTGTGGCCCTAAGCTGGCTAACCACTAAAGGGGTAGGATCCCTAACTGAAGGGCCTTCCCTACAGCATCCACAAGCTTAGAGTGAGTTGGGGTCTAACTGGGGCCTAGGGGATTTCTGGCCTAGTGCAGAGGGTCACAGACCCCTGCACTTGTACAACCTCCCCTAGCTGCGTCCCTGCTCCAACTGCCAGCAAGTCCAAAGAGCACCAACTGCCTCAGCAGGGAATCCTAACACTCTTTTGGCCAGGCCTAGTCACCTGACTCCGCAGCCCTGTGGCCTTCTGGGGGCTGTAGCCTCTGCAGTCCTCTCTTTCTCCCAAGCTGCAGCGGAGGTAAAAGCCAAACCAGGGAACACAAGCCACATGTACAGTATATATATTCCATCACATTTCTTCTATACTGTTTTCACTAGTAATGAGGCCTCCCACACAATAAGAGTGATAATGGCGATATGGCATGTGATGTGGTCAGGAGGAAAAAGTAAAGGCAATATGTATATTAAAGCTTTTGGGACAGCAGTTTTAACTCCTTAAGTGCTAGAGGGGCCTGCAGGACATTGCTCTGATTGAAACATCTTATGGTTAGAATCAGAAAGCTCTGTTAAATTAGGGCTCATAATGTGATGTTACCTAATACAGGAAAGGCCTTATCTGCCTCTACGTACAGTATCTTACATGTTGACCCTTTAAAACTGAGTGTGACTACTTCTTTATCTATATATTGCTTGCAGCCAGGGCCGCCAACAGATTTCCTGAGCCCCGGAACTAGAGTTTGACAGTGACCCCAATCTTCCAGCGCCGGCCGGGCCCCCCAGCCGGTCCTAGGACAACTGTCCCGGGTCTAACCCCCCCCCACCCCCCGCCAGTCCCAGGAAAACTATCCCGGCTCTACCCCCCCTGCCGGTGACCCTGCTTACAGCTGTGATGGATGGGAGGGAATTCTGCCACCAAGACTTACCATGACGTTATGCCAGTCTTGGCGTTACTCAGATCCAGGCCCCAAAATAGTGGTTTTGCTGAAGTGGGGAGAGAGAGGAGAGCGAATTATTGCCGTGAAATTATTTGCCCCCCGGGCAAAACTTTGCCGGCTGATCGTACACATACGAGATCGGCACTTGCTGGCTGCTCATGCTCATGCGTGATCGGTGTTTGCTGCTTGCTTATGCGCGATCGGAGCTTGCCAGTCGCACATACGTATCAGCGACTGGCAAACGCAATTGCGCATGCGTGGTCAACCCGACCGGCAAGTGCCAATTGCACATTCGCAGTCAACAAGTACAGATCGGCAGATTCGCGCATGCGTAGTCGGCGACAAATATGGTTACCCTTGAGAGCAGGCCCCCCAAGAGCGTGGGCCCCCTGGCTTTGCACGAGCTATTACTACACCATTGGTTATTTCAATTATGTCCAACTTTGGGGTTACACCCTTCCAGACTCTGCACAAGGCTTATTTCAGTGTCTGGCTAGGCGTAACGCCAAGCTTATGTATAACATACTCTTTATGGGAGAAAATATGGCTTACGGCTATGGTATTACCCAGTTAGACTTAACAGAGCTTTTTGGATCTGGGCCTTTTTGTTGCAGGTTTAAATTCTGCCAAGACCTCTTCATCCTTTCATCCTTCCGAATAAGATCAAATAATGGTCAGTCATGTTATAATAACTGTACTTCTGTATTAATTGTGTTTGTAAAGAGCTTTGATATTTAAGGACAAAAGGCAGAAAATACATTGAGGGCGGTTATAGAGATTATAAATATAATGCTTGGTTAATCTCCCAATCAGCCCATAAGTATAGATTACACAAGCAGTCAACAAGATAAGATATTAAATCCTAGAGCAGCAGTGCACCCCACCAGACCCCAGTGTTTTTACAGTATGTGAACTAGGGACGCTCTGGCTCACCAGATATACTGGTACTTCCTGGTATTAAAATTCCCCGTATGACGCAAGGCAGCTGGGACCTACAATGAATTAATTTGCGTTCTTCCTATTGGCCAACATGACATGGGAAATGTAAACTGCCATTTTGTTTCCCCGGGACCCAGCACAGACACTCGTGAATTCACCAGTAAGTATCTCAGTAAATGCGGGGGTCCACGGAGATGAAAATAGCACCGCTCAGCACCTCCACCCCACCCCCCAAAAAAATGAGGGGCGGTAAAAACAAAACAAAAACTGCTACTTTAATGAAATAAATATCTTCTGTATATAAGCTGCGAGTCAAATAAAAAGGGAGATTGAGGAAGTTATAAGGGTTATTTATCATAATCAGGCCCCACAAAACTAGCGCTACACTGATCTAAAAAAAACAGCACCAGATTTATTCATTTAAAAAATCCAACAAAAAGCAGTGAGATTGGTTTCTGGGGTAAATTCTGTGACAAATTGCACCAATCAGAGATATAGTTGATCTATTTTATTAACATCATACTATGTTTGCACATAAGTGTGCCTGCCATGCTGGGACAACAGTACATCATTTATTAAAAGTTATATTTTAAATTATTCATAATTTCTTTGGATTTAGAGTGCTGTCAAAAGGGACCCCTTCTTTCCCTTGCCTAGGCAAGGACTCGTCCTCACATGCTGGGACTAGCTCAGCTTTTCAGTAGCAGCTCATTGCACTTTCCTTGGCAGCAGATCGACATCAGTTAATGGGGGTTATTCATTAAACTGCAATAGTGTCAATCGGGGCACTATTGCACATAACTCCCAGTGAAGTCAATGGGATGGGACTTTCAGTTGTGATAATGTCCCGATTGGCACTATCGCAGCTTAATGAAGACGCCCCAACCTGTCCTGTGTTCTCTAACGTCTTGGTCATTTTGTAAAGAAAATCCCACGTTCATGAAAAATGGTAATCAAACATATTGCTGCTGTTTCGTTAGCAGGAGAAGATAACACGTAGGTGGGCCTCATAGCATAGCCCCACTTAGGCAATATGGGCCGTATGCTATGTGCTGTTTGACCGCTAGACACCACTCTTGTTATCCAGAACTGTCCATTTGGAAACGTCTTCTGAAAATTGTGGATTTATCCCGGTTTCGGAATGTAGTGGGGGGGGGAGGAGGAGGGCAGGGGGGGGAGGAGGAGGACAGGGGGGGGAGGAGGAGGGCAGGGGGAGAGGGGGGGGTTAATATCTGCAATTATTGCTTTAAAGTCTGATAAACTCTGGGACATTTACATTGGCAAGATATTACTTGTAGTCAGCACGGATTTGTTCTGTGCTTGGATTAGCGAAGAAAAATGTTACGCAGATAAACCAGTAACAGTTTGTTGATTCGCACCTCTCACTGCACAGTGTGTTCGGGTAATGGAGATTTAGAACAGATTCTACACTTCATTTTCACAGCTAGAATCAATTTATCAGGTCCCCAGGAAGTGTCAGAAAATAATAAGCTCTGTCCAGGTCTAAAGTACCTTCTGCGTCACTGCATCCACTCGTTCCCCACCTGTGCACAAGTTGTGGGTCTGTCATAGAAAAAGATTTTCTTTAGATCAATTAAGATCAGTGAACAGAATGACACACGGAGTTGTAACTTGTGAGCGCATCGCGGTGACAAATTGGCAATTACATTTCAGCCATTGTGATCACGACCTAGATAAAGGGAATTCTTTTTATTCACAAATGGCAATCCTTTTAGCTGGTTTAGGAATGATTGGACATTTCACTAAAGCCCCAAGTTTATTTCAGAGAGAAACAAAAGCCGCAGAATGAACAAATCTTCTCGTTGTTTTGTGTTTCTTCATTGTATAGGCTAATTCTAATTTAACCCCTTGAACGCCAGAGCATTACTTGGCTCTCTAGTACACAAAGGACTAATGGTGTAAGTACCCTATTCTAACAAACTGTAGTAATAACAGCGATATATTGAACACATAAAAATAGGGGGTTGATGCGTTTTTAAAAAAAAAGTCAGATATCTAATTATTTTTACATGATTTTTAAAGGTTTGGAAAATTATTGAATTAAGTAGAAATAGCCATGCTAGTTCAGTAGTGATAGGGCAGAGTAAATGAGTCCTGCAGACTAACAATTGATATTTGAGGACACACTTTTGAGTCTTCTCCCTCAGGACATTATTGCAAACAATGACACGTGAATAATAGGATGGATTTTACCCCCCTCCTGCGTCCGTGTTATCTCTCCCTAACCCTGCCCCGTAGCTTACTTGCTGTTACATGTACAGTATGTACTTCCAATTTATTGCACATCCAATATTGTTTGGCTGTATAGCACAGAGAGGGGAAAGTTTGCCTGAAGGCCATTTCAAGTTGAATTCTATATGAATATTTCTCTGGATCGCTTAAACTTCACAGTTTACAATTACTGACCTCTTCTGAGGACAATGTCACAGAGCTGCTCATTGAGGGATTTCACACGGAGACGGAGAGAGAAACACTTCTGAAAAATGTCAAACTTTCCTTAGTTTCAGAAGCAAATGAATGCAAGAATTGCACCAGCAAATCAATTCATAGATTCTGAGCCAAACTACAGTATGACACTAACTTAGTGGCTTGAGCCTGCCAAAGAATAGAGCATTAAAAGCCCGGTGCCACTTAGGGCCACGGTGCACTAGTGACAGATATATATTTATTGGTTAAAACGAGAGGATCTAATTATTTTTACATTGTTCTTAAAGGGGCAATCATCGTTCCTAAGACCAACGTAAACAAATTCCACTGCCATGTTTAAGGGGGTCACGTCTGGATAATGAATACCTTTTTTTTTTTTTACCCAAATCTGATGACAGCTAGAAGTATTTTGTAAAAAATAAATTCAAGTAAGGCTTGGGAGGGGACTTCCTCTGGCTCCTCCCTTTTTTGCGATGTCGCTGCTCCTGTCAGCTAACAAAGAGACGTGAAAGATTCAGGAAGATTATTGACAAAAGAGATAAAAGAAGAAAAGCTTCAAATATCACTAGCACTTTAGTGGAAAAATCAATTTTACAGAAGCAACAAATATCAATCAAAACAGAAAATTGTAAGATCAATAGTACATAGCTAAAATGACTTGTGTTGTGTGTATGTACTGTACATACAGTGGTGTGAAAAAGAAAGTACACCCTCTTTGAATTCTATGGTTTTACATATCAGGGCATAATAACAATCATCTGTTCCTTAGCGGGTCTTACAATTAGGTAAATACAACCTCAGATGAACAACAACACATGACATATTCACCGTGGCATGATTTATTTAACAAAAATAAAGCCGAAATGGAGAATCTATGTGTGAAAAACTACTGTAAGTACACCCTTACTGCTTCCATAGGAACACCAAAACAGATGGCGAACAGAGTCACCTAGATCCCTATTAGCACACACTCATGGTGCACTAGTACAAAGTACAATGATAAATATCCACTGATAAATGCAATTACACCACTACCCCATAAGGTGTTAACAAGGGTGACAGACGTGCAGTCTGTTAAAAACAGAAAATAATAAAACTTTAATGATAATTAATTAATCACGCCGAAACAAGTGTAAGTATGTACATGTGAAAATAAAAGGAATAAAAATGATCCCCTGAGGGGAGGATCATTGGAGAAAACTTGATTGTTGTATGCTTCCATAGGAATTAAGATGCTAAGTAGCAGACAGGTGCTGCTAATCAAATGCCCTTAATTAATTGATCATCAGCAAGTGTGACCAACTCTATAAAAGCCGAAGTTCTAGCAGTTTGCTGGTCTGGAGCATTCAATGCCAAGGAGGAAAGACATCAGCAATGATCTTAGAGAAGCTATTGTTGCTGCCCATCAATCTGGGAAGGGTTATAAGGTCATTTCCAAATAATTTAAAGTCCATCATTCTACAGTGTTCTCAGTTATTCAAAAGTGGAAAACATTCAAGACAGTTGCCAAACTTCCCAGGAGTGGACGTCCCAGCAAATTCACCACAAGTTCAGACCGTGCAATGCTCAGAGAAATTGCAAAAAACCCAAGAGTTACATCTCAGACTCTACAGGCCTCAGTTAGCATGTTAAATGTTAAAGTTCATGACAGTACAATTAGAAAAAGATTGAACAAGTATGGTTTGTTTGGAAGGGTTGCCAGGAGAAAGCCTCTTCTCTCTAAAAAGAACATAGCAGCATGGCTTAGGTTTGCAAAGTTGCATCTGAACAAACCACAAGACTTCTGGAACAATGTCCTTTGGACAGACGAGATCAAAGTGGAGATGTTTGGCCATAATGCACAGCGCCACGTTTGGCGAAAACCAAACACAGCCTATCAGCACAAACACATCATACCAACTGTCAAGGGGTGATGATTTGGGCTTGTTTTGCAGCCACAGGACCTGGGAACCTTGCAGTCATTGAGTCGACCATGAACTGGTCTGTATACCAAAGTATTCTAGAGTCAAATGTGAGTTCATCTGTCCGACAGCTAAAGCTTGGCTGAAATTGGGTCATGCAACAGGACAATGATCCCAAGCACACCAGCAAATCTACAACAGAATGGCTGAAAAAGTAAAGAATCAAGGTGTTGCAATGGCCCAGTCAAAGTCCAGTCCTCAACCCGATTGAAATAAACAAATGCCCACAAACCTTAATGAACCTTAAGCAACGTTGTAAAGAAGAGTGGGCCAAAATGCCTCCACAACGATGTGAAAGACTGATAAAGTCATACAGAAAACAATTACTTCAAGTTATTGCTGCTAAAGGTGGTTCTACAAGCTATTGAATCATAAGGTGTACTTAGTTTTTCACACATGGCTTCTCCATTTTGGCTTTTTTTTGTTAAATAAATCATGACACGGTGTAATATGTCATATGTTGTTCATCTGAGGTTGTATTTACCTAATTTTTAGACCTGCTAAGGAACAGATGATTGTTATTATGTCCTGATATGTAAAACCATAGAATTCAAAGAGGGTGTACTTTCTTTTTCACACCACTGTACATACATTTCATACATACATACATACATACATACATACATACATACATACATACATACATACATACATACATACATACATACATAGCCCTCTTTCCCCCTAAATAGAGAGATTACCAATCCTGCTGTCACCTGTTTGGCAGGTCTGAGCCTCTGCCACTGGGATCCTGGTGTATCACTTGTTCGTCTTGGTGCAGCGCCTCCACCGGTGAGGGATCCCTACGTAGTGGGAGGAGCCCCTCACCGGAACCGATATACACAGTAATTACACGCAGGTATATTATAACAGTATTTACTAAACACAGGTAATACATGACAAGCATAACACGGCCATGAAAGGCCGCACCCACACAATAACACCTCCCGGGGGGAACCCCCAAATACTGGAGTGCCTGGGCACTTAACCCCTTAGTGCCCACAAACAAGTCCCTCCCCAAAGAGCATGTGTGGGATAGCGCTTCCCATAGTGTGTTGGGCCGTTGGTGCACGTGAATAATACCTCCCTGGTCTCAGTCCAGACCAGGTCAACAAACAAAGAACTCTGTGGATATGCGACATGGTTCTGCACCGCAATCTACCGGTTCCTCTACTGTATTGATCCTTAGGCGGATGCCTCTGGAGGGGCCTCCAGCTGGATTGTAGCCCTTTAAAATAGTCTCTGATAATGTGGCCTTACTCTGCTCACAGACTTCAGGCCGTACTTCACCTTCAGATGCAATGTCCTGCTGCTGATGTCTCTCACTGACACTACTGGGGAAGGGTCCGTATCTAAGGTTTTCCCTGATGTATACACCATACAGTGAGTCAAGGGATCTATCTTGGACCTGGGGGAAAACTGGCCTAGTCCAGTGGAGCACTGCTCCCTGGACATTACCTTCACCCTCTCTGTCCTGGTCCCGACTGGCCCCTTGCGCTCCTAACGCGCCAAATGTATCCACTCTCTTCAGGAACTTGCTGCTGCCCTATTTGCTAACACTGCCCACCTGATTAAGCCAGCCCAGGGCATTATGGGGCTTGTAGCCCTACACTGGCCACCGCTAGGAGATCCTCTGCACAACTGGGTCGCCTGCCGCAACCTCCCTGGAGCTCCGGTGATTCACTGATACATGCGCACATCCTGCTGATCGCCGCAGCGCTACTGCCCCCCCCCCTTCAGTGTCCTCCGCAGTTATGATTTATTGGTCTGATTTTTACCTTATCAGACACTGTTTATAGTCCTTATAGTCCTTCTTTGACACTCAGTCTTCTTCCCATGAGGTTTAGGGTATTTGTCCACCTCCATTTTATTTTCTTTCCCCCCGGTTTTTATTGATTCTAATAAACTTTGTTATTCTTTTGGTACACCTGTGTGCTCCTTATAGGGATATTTTTCGTTGTTGCTAAATATGTATATATATATATATATATATACACACGCATATAGGGAGAAAGTGGTGTGTGGATGTGTGTTGCCAGCGCTCCTTCAATTATAGGACAGTGATTCAAGTGTGTATCAATAATATAATTAAGGTGAATGAACAAATAATGTCCATATAGTATTGTGAACAAATATTTAATTAAAAGTAATAGTAAGTAGTGCGTTTGTAAAAATAGTGCAGAAAATGAGAAGTCAATGCACAGAAAACCTAAACAATGGGAAACATAAAAGAAAACCCTCCAATGAAGTCAGGAAACGGGGGTAGCTTCTCCAAGGATGAGAAGCGCAATCTCCATGGTGTAATACAGCACATGGTTTCATTGATACCGATCGGATAGACAAATGCTCACTTACAATTTGTCAAATAAAAAAAATTGCATTGAGTAAAATGTGGCTTTAGGTTTACCAAATGTCGATCCTTCCTGGTAGATATCCAGAGTCCCGTAGGTCAGCAATAGCATACAGCAGATAGAATTCCCTGTAGCAGATATAAATGCTTCTTGTATATTTCACCAGGTGACAAACCAGTAGTAACTTGCAGCTTAAATGCTCAAAGAAATATCCACCAATATACCACTAAGAGACCTGAGTATATCTCCAGCGTGTTGGTGACGGCTGACAGTGAGAGTGTGGAAGTCCACAGAACACATGTCGAGTCATGTGTAGATAGTTATGAATAATGAAGGGGAACAGCAATAGGCTGGAGTAGTTTGTGGACAAATCCCCCATTGGATGTTAAGGTCCTCAGGCCAAAGGATAGTCCCCCCCATATGGGAGTTCTCAATCACCATTGGCCCTGTGAGTGCAGGGGACCTGAAGGCCTAGAAAAGGACTGCCCTGATCCAGGCAAGGATGTTGGTCTCCTTTTGGTTGTCCTCTCCGAACACTCGAAGGACTGTATCCCTAATTAGCCAGACCGATGAGGAGAAGTTACTGTTTGCTGCTATTGTACAATATAAGGCTGTTGCTTTTATAGAAAAGACGCTGGCACCCTCATTGTCTGAAACTTCCAGACCAAATTCTGTTAGTAGCCCTGTCGGTACTGACCGCATCCCAGCACACTGTTAATCAAAATGGTTCTGGCAAGGTACCTCTAACTGATAGGCTAGATATAGATTTATATAATTATATATTTCTATCATCATCAGCCCTTCCACTTCCACATCTTCCACTGCTGGATAAAGACCTCCCCTTTTATCCATATTGCTCTAACACATAATCTAATTTCATCCTCCTATTTTACCTTTGGTCGCTGTCTTGGTCTTTTAGGGTCCATGTTTCACATCCCTAGGTGGGCACAGGCAGAATACACTAGTCAAACTGTTTCCTCTTAAAGCACAGTAGAAGGTTGCATTTAAAGATTGTCGTATTTTTTCCAAATGTCTCCATCCCATCCTCATTCTCCTATTGATTTCCAATCCATTGATACTTACCGGACAAGGTAAAGACGGTTTTCAACTTTTTCTAGTTCTATTCCATTTATTTTTATTTTTTTAGAGTTGACACATGTATTGAATATCACTTTTATCTTGCTGAGATTCAGATGGAGACCCACCTTCTTGCTTCAGTGAGTTCTTTGATTTGTTACTGAAGGCTTTTGAGACTTGTGGTGAAAATAATAATGTTGTTGTGACAGATGGGCATATCAATACATGCAGGAGCCGAAGGAGATAACACGTAGCCAATCAGAGACAAGGTCCTACCCCTCTAAGATTTACACAAGGGGGTGGAGATTGCCTCCCGGGGCGAGGATAAATGTAAGAGGTACAGTGTAACAGGGAATCAACCCTGTCTCAATGAGGCTGCAATTGAAAGCCTCTAGTAGTCTGAGGAATCCAGCAGGGAGCTGGTTAATTGCAGCTAGACAATTAACCAGTCTCCACCTAGTAATCAGACAGGTTGGAAAGCCTCCTGCTGAAACTGCACCCAGAGATTCTTGAGCACACAGGAGGACTGTGTGCTGATATCAAGAGACAGGGACCAGACCTCTTTTGCAGGGTGCAGCAAACTCAGGAACCTGCCAGAGGCTGGCCCCTCAATGAATACCAACCAGCCTAAGAGACTGAAACAAAAAAACCCTGCTTACAGGTACCTCTTTAGACTTTGGGGGTGATAGAGCGATAAGGGGATTTCCCCCCCAGCCTTACTGATAGGGACTGGGGAAGTGAGCAAGCCCTTACAAAGGGATAGGTGTTTGTTTCTTTGTATATTGTTTGTATATTGCCTTAAACTGGTATTTAAAGTGACAGGCTAAATAAAGCTATGGTTTAATTTCCCCCAAATCGGTCTCACTGAGTACAGATGCAGCGGCCGTTATTCGAACATACCACGCGTTGTATACCTCGGAATACCCATGTCATGGTGCCTCATTACCGCGTGTCGACTCGTTTTTATCGAGTGCAGAAAATGGCATTTTAGTGTTCTGGTTTTTAAAAACCTGCAAAATTGACACAGTACTGTACTGCGCACATCACAATCCATTCATTTGTGCCACGGAAACGCGAAGAATTGCGTCCAAAGAATTCGGAATCCATGAAATTCAAACAAAGCAACCTCGTGATGTGGCCGCGTAGAGTACATCAGCGCACACGCAAACGCTCTGTGATAGGTTCGAATAACGGCCGCTGCATCTGTATACCTCTGCACATAGTGTCCGGAGCGGGAAGGTTCCAGCGAGAGTCAGGGTCCAGCAAAAAGGAAAGGTCCAGCAGCAAAATGTTGCTGCCCTAGGCCCGCGCCTAGCACGCCTAACTGCAAATCCGCCACTGTGCACATGCTAGGATGATAAGTAACTTCTACAATTATATAGGGCATAACTAGGAAGTAACTCTGGGAAACAGAGAGGAACAACCAGGTCCTAACCCTGGGAAAAAGAGCGAGAGAACCAGGTCCTAACCCTGGGAAAAAGAGCTAGAGAACCAGGTCTTAACCCTGGGAAATGGAGCGAGAGAACCAGGTCCTAACCCTGGGAAAAAGAGCGAGAGAACCAGGTCCTAACCCTGGGAAAAAGAGCGAGAGAACCAGGTCCTAACCCTGGGAAATGGAGCAAGAGAACCAGGTCCTAACCCTGGGAAATGGAGCGAGAGAACCAGGTCCTAACCCTGGGAAATAGTGAGGGACAACCAGGTTCTAGCCCTGGGAACTAAAGAGGGAAAACAAGGTTCTAACCCTGGGAAATAGAAAGGGAAAACAAGGTCCTAACCCTGGGAAACATCATCTGGAGTAACCGGACGGGATCTCCATAGAGTGTTCAATCGGGACAGGACAACCAGGTGACAAGTATTTTTTTAATACTTTTTCTTCCCAGTTCAGTGTCATGAACAATTCTTCAGGTGATACTGTCAAGCGTTGAACTGCGCTTGAAAGGAGGAGACTATCACAGATTCAAGAAGACACAACTCTCCTCACTCTAGAGCACCTCCACTCATATATTGCATTTCTCCTATCTTGTATTTCAGACATTCTCTTTCTCTCCATGTTTCTCCTCCTTGCTTCTGAGAGTAGCTCTCCCAATCCTGGTCCCTGTCTTATTTCTACATGCTCTCATCCTCGCCTCCTGCATACAACTTGTACTCCTCTGGGTGTCAACCTCTCTAACCTCATACCCCTCCCATCAATCTCGCTCCTCTCTCCCTTTCTCCTGTGCCCTTTGGAATGCACGCTCCCTTTCTAACTAGTTCCTCTCTGTACATGACTTCTTTTTCTCTCACTCTCTGCTTCTCTTTGCTATAACTGAGACCTGGCTTATTATTGTGTGCCGATCCTGTATACATTGTTGCATATGCCAGGGCATGTTTTAGCTGTGAACCAGTGGTCTTTAGAAAGGGCTGAAGAAAAGTGAGTTATTTTCCCTAACAGGCATAGGTATTTTATTTTATGATTTGTTTGGACTCAAAGGGACGGTGGGCCTGTTGTATGATTTAATCCCTGTTAATAAAACCCCTGCAGTTAAACTTTATACAGTGTTTCCGGCCTTAAATTGGGACAGAGGAGACTGCAACGTGGTGTGGCCATCACAATACATACATAGTGTCTCCCTGTCACACAAGCTTTCCAATCTTTATGTTGCTTATATGTATATTATAAATGCAATTTAATTACAGCAATTATGCGTACTTCATTGAAAGGATAAAATGTCATGTTTTTAGAAATACATTGTACTTTTTCTTCTTTTCTACGTTCTTCTCTTTCCTTTGTTAAGCTCATGAGAGACGCGAGTTATATCAATTATTTTATTTCAGATGACGAACTGTTAATGCCCTTTGTTGTATGGACAAGTGACACTGTTAAAACATCATATGTATTCTAAGACTATATATTTGTTATGTCTCTCTAAAACAATAAAAATAAATTGAAACAAAAAAAGAAATACATTGTACTAATTACACATCCTCTACCACCCTACTGCCATCATTATTCTTAATGTTGATATTTATAGATCCACAGATTTTCTTAAAAAGATCCAACAAAAGTTTAATGGAAGAATTACTGGTGGGGGGGATGGGGGGGCGGGGCGGGGAGTTGCTCTCTCTATTAGTTAATATATTTTATTGAGATAGATTTCAGAATGACAAAAAATAGAGAAACAACCAGATACAATAAAACAATCCATAATTTAAAAGAAACTGTGACAGTCCCAGGATAGTAGGCAGCTTTCTGTCTGATTTATAGCACAAAGTGCAGACATACAGTAATGTGGATAAGAAATCCATACTTGACTTTACAATGATTCTGGTTTCTCTCACCTGTTCTCCTAATTGAGGAACAGGAATATATTGCAGTTAGGTTTGCTGCTTCATTCTCTCTTCTAGAGCCTGGAGGCTGGGGCACGCTGCTCCCCTGTATCCACTTCGGGGAGGACGCCCCCTTGATGAGTTGCAGTGTCCGGAAGAATTGCTTGGACTCTTGGGACACTGTCCCCATCTATGAGTTAAGTTATGTCTAAAGACTGTGGATATTATTGTGTATCTAGTGACCCTAAATGAGAGGGTATTGTTTAAAGCTGGGGAACCAGGTTAGTTGGCCCAGCAACAGTTAGAGAGGCTTATACTACTGTGTAGTTAGATTCCTAAAAGGGATAGGTGTTATTTTTATGATTTCTTTTATTTCTTAAAGTGTCAACTTTTTCATTTACTTACAGTATAGCTTTGTATTCTTAAAGCCCATGCCTCCTTCATCTTTGATGCTCTGGCAGTATATACATTCACTTGACTTTATTTCAAACATCATTAAATCCCATTGACTAAGTGTTCATCATGAATATGTGCACAGATCTCTCCACTCAAAATACCTTTTGTATGACTAATATATTGTATCAATTTGTATGCGACTTTCAATATACAGTATTATTACCACATAAGCATATTCCCTGATAGTACTGTGCTAGAAAAAAGTCACATTACCAATTCAGGATGCTTGGCTCATTACAGGTTGTCGTGCACTTTATCAGGTCAGAATGACAATAATGTAATTGAGCTTTGAAGATCCAGATTCCTGATCTCCTCTTTAGATCTGTATATGGTGGTTCCATAAATACAGTATATCACAACCTAGGAGAAGACTTTTATAGTGCCACGAGTTCCTGCCCTTTGTGTACTTGGTCAGTGTTTCTAATGGCCATTGCTAATCATTCCTACAGACCAGCACTGACAAGATAGGAAGTCCCATCCTTTGTTACAAAAAGGGGAATGTGATCTTGCCTAATGCCTTTCGGCCATTGTAACAAAGCATTTTGGGCGCAAGATTTTTGGTTCTGTGTTGCATTGGAATTTGAGATTATCTAGCCAATCATAAGTAAATACACTGGAAAATAACTAAAATTGGACAATAAATATTGCGTTACCATTAGCGTTACCGTTACCATTATAGCATTACCATTGCATGATTAATTCTATTACATCAAATATGCAGTACTCACAAACAAGTCATTGACAACGATTTAAACTTATTCTTTTGCATGCTTTCTTTATAGAAAGTCCAGGGCATAAACAGGTAGAACATTTTGGGTCATGATGATGGATCTTTCCATATATATATAAAAAAAAAAATTAGATATGTTCTACACCTACTAAATAAAGCATTCACACTTGTAAAGCACTGTATGGTTGATGTGAGAGTATTTCAAATTTAGGGGTGTGCTATGATTTTTATTCTGGATTTTGCATTTTTTGGTGAGGCCAAGCTGGCACAATAAGTACCCTCTTATTCACTACACTCCTAGTTTGTTCTGATTCTATCGCATGCATTATATGATGGGAAGCTGCCTGGTAATGGTGTTGAGCGCCATGTGTGTTTAGGCAATTAGAATGTAAGCTCACTGGGCAAAGTGTGCCAATGTTACCTCAAGGTGCCTATGTTACTCACTTGCCATACTGCATGCAGTAAGGACACTGAAGGGAATGGGCTTTCAGTGCTACGACTGCCCAAGTATTAAATATGCCCCAGTGCTCTACATACACTTACATTACGAATACTGTAGGTCAAATGGAATGTGTTTTAATAATAAAGGTTCTCCCCTTTCCATGCCACAATAATACAAATGCAGAGAATCTGACACATTTTAATCCCCTACTGCCGGTCACTTAATAACACAGAACTTGTTGTATCTAGCCCCTGTCTCACACATACAAAATATAATTCTACCTCCCCTAGCTGCTCAATGAGTTTGACAGTGGGAGAGGAGAAATGTCATTTCAGAACATGAAATAACCCGATGCCAGAGAGAGAGAAAAAAAAAACTATTCTGACAATGCCCCTTTTTTTTCATTTTTTTTTATCCTCACTTCAAGATCAATTTGTATGAAAGGATAGAACTGGGGCTTTACAGCTGAACGCGCCTGCTGCACAGAATACACACGTGTACGCACTGTGCTTTCAGCCTGGCTATTCGCAGCGAGGAACACAAGATTTGTGATCTCATTAATACACATCTACGCACAAATGTGGATCTATTTCGGCAATTAGAAAATGGGGGTATGGCGTATGTGGGTGTATGAATGCCAAGGCTCGCAGAGTGTTTTGCCTGCTAGCGAGTTTATGGAGGGCTCGTGGCGGGTACACTGGCTTTATACTCGAGTGTCTTCATCAAAGGTCTCCCAAAGCATTGAATCTTTTTCTAGATGCGTCTTGTGCAATGATTCATCAGCAGATTTTCATCATAAAAGGTTTATGCCTTTTGGTTTTGGATTGCTTCGTAATAGGAACTAGTCACACTGCAGTAGAAAATAAATGAGAAAATAAAGCATTTTAAGAGTGCAGTTTCACATACTCGGTACTCAGAAAATAATGTATTTTTTATTTTATTTTAGAAACATTCTTTTTTGTTGTTGTTACTTTTGGCATATCATACAGGTAACACAAAGTGTGAGAATTCTTAAGGGCCCTGAGTTAAGGGGCTAGAAAAGTTGTAATTTGGGGCTCTGCTTGCAGGAGACTTCTGTATCTGACTAACAAGAGGAGACATTCAGGGAAATCTATTACAGGGCAGGCAAAAGATCTGGATCTGAAACTTAGAGGTGCAATCCAACAGTTGAATTTCTTAGGGCCGTTCTATACTGCCGGGACGTGCCACGCCGTGCGGGGAGGTCAGCCAGCCTTTGTATACAAGGCCCGCGGGGACGGCAGGGAGCGGGGAGCCGACAGACAGCGGCGAAGACGGGGAAAAGATGATTTCGCGCCGCTACCAGCGCTCAAATGTATGTGTGTGTTTGTATGGATGTGTGTGTGTGTGTGTGTGTGTGTGTGTGTGTGTGTGTGTGTGTGTGTGTGTGTGTGTGTGTGTGTGTGTGTGTGTGTGTGTGTGTGTGTGTGTGTGTGTGTGTGTGTGTGTGTGTGTGTGTGTGTGTGTGTGTGTGTGAATTATTGCACAATTAGTGTGTGTGAATTATTGCACAATTAAAATAAAAAAATATTTATTAAACTTTTTTTTTTTCTTTAAAAAAATCTTATTTGTGACTTTCTTCACTCACACAACCCATGCACACACATATACTCACACACACACATATACACACACACACACATACACAGTACCTGCAGCTCCCGGCTCTACAGGGAAAGCATGCGGCACGTGCGCGCGCACGGACGCAACCTGTATGGAACGGCCCTTAGGGGATCTCTGAATGGGAAGTGTCTCAATCAGTTGTTTTCTTTCTCCTTATCCCCCCCTGTCCTTATCAGAGAGTCAATAAAGTTAAGGGGAGGTGGGGACTCTGCCTGTACAAGCCCTTGGTGATCACACAGTGACCTCACACAGTGACCTCACACAGTGACCTCACACAGTGACCTCACACAGAAGGGAGCAGCTGGGGGAAATCAAACTCCTCTCAAGTCTCACGTTAAAAAATAAGTAAAAAAAGTACGGTGTCAAGTTTAGGTGAAAATTTATCCGTTAGACAGTTAAACAAATGAGACCCCTTGAACGGGTCAATGGAGTTCGCTTTGGTCCTAGGAGGGATTGCCCCTTTAAGTCCGTTGTAGCTGAAGTCCAAAGCTTCTTTCTACACCACAACTTGGAACAGAATTCAAAGGGGAGTGGGGAGGAGGGGCATCCATTCACTTAATTTAACACTTTATGTTTCAACACCAAAACATTCCAACCTTGGAATTCAACGTATTGACTTTCTAGAATTTGTTTTTTCTTTTTTTTAATGCAGTGGTTCTGTTTTTTTTTTTTTTTTTAACAGACCCTCCCTCCCTGTTTAGTTCCATTATTCCCATAAGAATGGTGTTCAATGGGGCTTTTATACCTTGCTTTAAAAGATAACAGGAGGAGAACTGAAACCTGTGGTCATGGAATCAGTTTCTTACATTTTGAGATCCAGTTCTGTCTGTTACCAGGGCCACTATATCTGTGCCTCAGGTGTTATACGTGGACAAAGAGGCTGGTCTACCCAGGGGTGCACAATCTTTCCCCCCTGCACCCCCCTGTCTGCTCTCCTCCCCTCTCGCACATGCTCCCTCCCCCTCCCCACGCTCCGCCCTGGGTCATGTGATGCCACGTTGCCATGGCATCACTGGAAGCCAAGGTAAGTTAGCTACAGAGGCCTCACCCAGTCCCCTGGCATTTAATTTAAATGTCTTGGGGAAGAGCGCGGGACCTCTGTAACTGCCGCCCCCCTCCCCCCCAGAAAATCTCACACACCCCCTGTGCACCCCGGCCTACCTCACACAGCGATGATTTCCTGAAGTAGATATTTTGAAGGTGTTTATTGACAGAGACCCCTTCATCAGGTGGAGTGACAGTGTGCTTTGCTTTGCCAATACAAATCTTCAAAATGTCCATGGGACTCCAGTAGTCCAGCACTGCGTGCATCACACCAACCTCTGCCTAATTCTGTTTATACATCAGATTCTCATCCCTTCTGTACAAGCACCAGCGATGGACCTCCTCCATATGTCCAGCTATGCCTCACCTCCGCGCCTGTGTCATCAGGTATTATAAATAGGGTGTACATTTTACAGGATATATACACTCTATGTGCAGTTTCTCAAACCTGAAGTAATGCAACTAAATGCCAGTGAAACTGAGCTAGTGTTGAAGGGAGAGAGAAAAAAATAGTTTTACAAGGCACCCAACTTTCTGCTCTGACACATACTGTAACATCTATTCTTGGGAATGGTGAGATAAAATTAGATTGTTTATTGCAGGAAGCAAGTTTTCTCTTTAAAGAGGTGTAAATTATTGGAGCACTGCAAGTTCTGTGCATAGTGCTGAACTGAATTAGTATTCGGTGTCGAAATTTGAAAACCAACATAAATACATTGTTTGTGTGTGTGTGTGTGTGTGTGTGTACTATGACTAATACGTTCAAATGTACCTGCGATAAACCTTGGAGAGTGATACTGCTATGGTCTATTTTTCCAAAGTTATATATATAGAAATACAAAAAGTGCAACAAAAAAATTAAATACATAAACACATATTAACAATTCTAAAGGGATTATGTGACGGTGAAGGGTACTCAGGCCACTAAATAAAGGCATTATGCCCGGCTGGGTGCCCTAAGCCATATAGGGGAATTGGGAGTGTCAGCTCTTCCACCCAATTGTGGTATGTAACTGCATGTGGAATAAAGATATATGTGTGTTTTACTGTTCCAGGAGTGCTAACCAGCGGAGATGTGCAGAGCGTGAGAGTCAGGGATGATTTTACGGTAAAATGTTGTCAGGGTGTGTTTGGGAAGAAGGGGGCCAATGTTGCGGGTTACCCCAAAACCCGCACTCAGGAATCTCCCCAGATTCCTGAGGACATGAGGAACACAAACTACCGGCTAAAATCCTCCCTAGAAAGCAGTTTGCAGCTCACCGCCAAATCTCCCTCGTTCAGCACAGACCGGGGCTGCAAGACCGGGCAGGGAACTGGATCACAGTACAGGTCCTGGTATATGCCCAAACGCCAGAATCCAGTGAGGGGTTCCGTACGTCTCTCACTATGGATAAGGTTTAAGTTAAAGTGTAGAGTGTTAGCTCTGCAGCCCAGTAATGGCTGCAACTCTGTAAATTTATTAAAAATGTCTCTGTGTGTCCCGCTAGGTATAAGGGGACCACATCAATATCCTGAGTGAAACTGTATGAGTATTGCAACAGTTATGCATCAACTATGAGTATTGCAACAGTGTTTCCCTGCAGACCGCAGAAAGGAAAAAAGGTTTTTCCTCACGCATAGTACATAAGCGGTAAGCTAACTTTGGCTAGGAACATCCTAGTGCTTTGAATTTTGCTGTGCATGCGGCTGGGGATAAATCATTAAAACGGTTATATTTTACTTTTTATAAACTTTCATGAAAAGTCATGAATGCAAGTCCCCAACTTTTAAGTGCATTAATATTATAAGAGCAAAGGAATTACATTCAGGCGAGCGGAGCAGCGGAATCTCATGATTCACAAGTACAGTGATCAAAAGATGTATGGCGCCCCTATCCAAAGACTGTTTTTGCGGTTGCACAACTCCCGCTCTTGAGAGATTGTGCTCAGAGACTCTATTTCTAAAGATTTCTTTCTGGAAGTAGAATATTTCGTTTCATCCCGCCCCAGTAAGTGTATTTTCGTAATATTTTGGAAAATCAAGCTGTGTATGCTCATTGTGTAAATAAATGACAATTTATTTTATCTCTTGCTTTGCTCAATCAAAGGATGCGGGTAATTTTGGTGTTAAAAGTTCTGGTCTCCCGTGACAGATTATAAATGCAAACAGTGATTAAGCTTATACTAAAGCTGTCCCTATGAATGCTGCAAATGAGTCCTCAACCCCACGTGGTAAGAAAATTGAAAGTTCACAAGAAGACAGATCTAGGCGCAAAATTAGGACAAAAAAGGAACATACGTCCAGGCACACAAATTATTCTATCTAAAAGAAAGTATTACACTCACATTTACATTTCTTTAATCTTTCATGTCTCCAATAAATTGGAGCTGCAGCGTGTAGGACAGGACCCTGTAGCCACACAGGAACAGATGTGTCTGGGTAGTGGTGGACACTCGCCCCTGGTGTCACTCATGGGACCTATCAAATAAAAAAAAGTATGCACTTTGCAACTCAGATGGTGTCTCTCTGGATGCCGGACACCAAACTCCTCGCAACTACCTGGCTTCGCCCTCGTGATAACGTCTACTGGTGCCCGGATGATAAGCAAGCCTACGGGATTCATTACTTCGCTCCATCTGTCTCTATGGAAAACAGCGCTCTTCCACCCAACGTGTTTCACCTGTCGAGTTATTCAAGATTTCTGAGCATTTGTCTGTGGTTGTCTATTAAATATTAACTTTGTAACAGTATTATGCTATTGAGCATGCACCTCTCTTTTTGTGTGTATATATATAATATAATATATAAATGTCTGTGTGTGAGGATCGCTAGAGATCCCAAATTAACTATGTAAACTCCATAATAGTGGTTTATTGGGTCTAAAATGCACACATATGCCTGACGTTTCGGTCCCCCGGGGGGACCTTCTTCACACACACATACTTCTCCCCATCCTGTTGCAGTGAACTCCTGAATTTATGGAACAGATCGCCAGCACTCTCCGTGGCCCCATAAGCACTATTCAGCACGTCTGGGTAATTAGTTACGGTTGCATCTGGGGATCGCAATTGCAATGCTTTTATGGTATCTAACGCTGGGCCTCTCAGACTCTCAGTAATCATCTTTCGCTTCTCCCCATCAGAACACAGCCAGTCCCACATCATTTGTGTAGCAGTACCCATCCAATTTTCAAAATCGTCCTCCCCTGTAGGGATAGGTTTCAGTCCGGAGAATGTCCTTAAACATTTATAGGGACTGTTCTCACTGATCGGTTCCATGACTTTGTCTTGTACTTGCCCCACAGCCTGTAAGAGAGCCTCTGGGAAGGGGGCGGGAATTTTGTTCAATGGCTTTGGGGCGATTGTACCAATCTCACTCATAAGCTTGTCAAGAGTCTTCCCATTGTTTAGTAATGGTTCTTTTACCCTATCTACAGTTAGGTCCGGAAATAATTGGGCATTGATACAAGTTTTGTTATTTCGACTGTGTACCAATATAAATTCAAGTTACAGTTTAATAAGGAATATGGGCTTAAAGTGCAGTCTATCCGCTTTAATTTGAGGGTATTTACATCCAAATTGGAGAAAGGGTTTAGGAATTACATCTCTTTAATATGTAGCCCCCTCTTTTTCAGGGGACCAAAAGTAATTGGACAATTGACTCTAAAGCTGTTTCATGGACAGGTGTGGGCTATTCCTTTGTTATTTCATCATCAATTAAGCAGGTAACAGCTCTGAAGTTGATTCCAGGTGTGGCATTCGCATTTGGAAGCAGTTGCTTTGAACCCACAACATGCGGTCAAAGGAGCTCTCAATGCAAGTGAAACAGGGCATCCTTAGGCTGCAAAAAAAAAAAGAAAATCCATCAGAGAGGAACATTAGGAGTGGCCAAATCAGCAGTTTGGTACATTCTGAGAAAAAAAGAATGCACTGGTGAGCTCTGCAACACAAAAAGGCCTGGACGTCCACGGAAGACAACAGTGGTGGATGATCATAGGATCCTTTCCATGGTAAAGAAAAGCCCCTTCACAACATCCAGCCAAGTGAAGAACACTCTCCAGGAGGTAGGCATATCGTTATCCAAGTCTACCATAAAGAGAAGACTTCACGAGAGCAAATACAGAGGGTTCACCACAAGGTGCAAACCATTCATAAGCCTCAAGAATAGAAAGGCCAGATTAGACTTTGCCAAACAATATCTAAAAAAGCCAGCCCAGTTCTGGAACAGCATTCTTTGGACAGATGAAACTAAGATCAACATGTACCAGAATGGTGGGAAGAAAAAAGTATGGAGAAGGCTTGGAACGGCTCATGATCCGAAGCATACAACATCATCTGTAAAACACGGTGGAGGCAGTGTGATGGCATGGGCATGCATGGCTTACAATGGCACTGGGTCACTAGTGTTTATTGATGATGTGACCGTCATTTTAACACCCATTATTTTAACCTACTGTTGCATAATAAAGATTACATTTTATTTACTACATTTACCACTAGAGGGTGAGCCTGAGTGCTACACTTGGGTTACTTCTCTTTCAACATTACCTACATTATTGCTCAAGAGCACCGCTCACAACAACTACCATGGCAGTAGCAGGGGCTCTCTTATTATACTCCTGATTTGACAGAAGACAGAAGCAGCCGGATGAATTCTGAAGTGTATAGGGATATATTGTCTGCTCAGATTCTGCCAAATTCAGCGAAGTTGATGGGACGGCGCTTCACTTTACAGATGGACAATGACCCAAAACATACTGCGAAAGCAACCCAGGAGTTTAAGGCAAAGAAGTGGAATATTCTGCAATGGCCAAGTCAATCACCTGATCTCAACCCGATCGAGCATGCATTTCACTTGCTGAAGACAAAACTTAAGGCAGAAAGACCCATGAACAAACAACAACTGAAGACAGCTGCAGTAAAGGCCTGGCAAAGCATCACAAAGGAGGAAACCCAGCGTTTGGTGATGTGCATGCGTTCCAGACTTCAAGCAGTCATTGCCTGCAAAGGATTCTCGACAAAGTGTTAAAAATGAACATTTTATTTATGATTGTGTTAATTTGTCCAATTACATTTGAGCCCCTGAAATAAGGGGACTGTGTATGAAAATGGTTGCAATTCCTAAACGTTTAATACGATATTTTTGTTCAACCCCTTGAATTAAAGCTGAAAGTCTGCACTTCTATTGCATCTCAGTTGTTTCATTTCAAATCCATTGTGGTGGCGTACAGAGCCAAAATTATGAAAATCGTGTCAGTGTCCAATTATTTCCGGACCTAACTGTATGTATGTATATATATATCAAGAGACAGGGGTGCCCAATGCTACATCAGATTGACAAAACATATATGGTAAAAAGTATAAAGTAAAATACTTAAATAATAATAATAAATACTTGGTTATTTATTTAACCCTTTGGCCAAAGCGTCATAAGCCTGCATACCAACGCCAAGGTATAACCAAATTAAGGCAGGTCCTACACTACACTGTGAACCCTTCCTTTTACCTCTGTAAGAGGGGAACCATTATAGGTCCTGTTCCTGAAGCAAATGAAATGACCTCCCAAGTTAAAAAGGTGAAGGAGGAGGAGTGAGCTCTGGGGGGAGGTGCCACCAGCCTCCAAACAACTGCTACCAGTCAGAAATTGATTAACACACATTCCCAGCTAGCTCAAACTCCCACACCCACCACAAATGAACATATATTTATGTCAACAAGAGAGCTACTGAGCGTGGCATTTGTATATAACAAGAGACAGGGGTGCCCAATGCTACATCCCATTGACAAAACATATATGGTAAAAAATATAAAGTAAAATACCACGTCAAGGTAAACCAAAATTAATGCAGGTCCTAACACTACACTGTGAACCTTTCCTTTTACTTCTGTATGAGGGGAAACAACCGCAGTGAGTCCTGTTCATTCAGCAAAATGCTATAACCTCCCAAGTTAAAAAGGTGGGGAGGGGTGAGCTCTGGGAGGAGGGGCCACTTACCTCCAAGCAACTGTTACCAGTCAGGAACTAAATTAACACACACATTCCCAGCCAGCTCTAACTCCAACACCCACCACATTATATATATATATATATATGCAGTGGTCGACAAATCACCAAAAAATCTACTCGCCACACAAAAAAATCTACTCGCCACCTAGTACCAAACGTGTGCTGCTTGGGCCAATAGGAGCTCACCACGATGTTAAATCCACTCGCCCGGGGCGAGCAAATGTATAGGTTTGTCGAACACTGTATATATGAACAAAAAACAAACAGAAGCGCAAGCTCCATAGCACGTAACTGTTTAAACAAAAGAGTACATTTATTAAAAAACACAAGTTGGCGCCACGAGACTGAGTCAATCAGTGCCTCCACGTCCTCTGCTCCTGCATAGGATAGTTGCCAGCGCTTGAAAATGCATAGGATAGTTGCCAGCGCTACCCCTGACGAAGTCGCCTTTGTGTGACGTAACGCGTAGGGTTGGTGACGTCATCGCGTTGTGGGTGTGTCTACACAGAGTCCTGGGCGTCCCTGCGATCTTACTAGCTGCATTTTCAAGCGCTGGCAAATATCCTATGCAGGAGCAGCTGACGAGGCGCCAACTTGTGACAGGAGTTGGTGGTGGCTACAAGCTGTGCAGATATACCCTGCCTACCTGGGACCCCCTCACCCCCGCAGATGACTACACACAGAGATTTCTCTCCCACGTATGGTTGCTTTTTTTAATCCTGTAAGTGCATTTCCTTTGGGCTGCAGTTTTTTA
>NC_134493.1:29194490-29306990 GCF_040206685.1 Ascaphus truei | reverse complement strand
AAAACCAATAGCTCACACTACGTCCCAACGCGTTTCTTCACACACACGGTGATTTCATCGGTGGAAGAGGTGCAGTATATCGTGCAGTTGGCGAATGAGATTGCTCATTACATGCTTTTATTACACGTTTGTTTGTGAGTTTAAAATTGTTGGACCTAGTAATTGTATTAAAAGTGTATTTTTTCATATTACACTAGGATCGGGCGCTTTCTTTTCTTGTTGTTTGCAGATCATTGGGAGGTCGTTGGTTCCTGCAGAGAGCAGCCTGATCCTGAATCATCCATTTTTTCTTTATACAAGATCAACCGTCACTTTATTGATTTGATATGGATTTTTATTGATTTTTATTGATTTTTTGATTATTGAAGACATTGACTGGTACTACTTTTTTAATGCAAAATCAAACATTTTAATCAATTTTCAACCAATAGCTCACACTAATTAATGATATTGATATAGGATACAAGTTCCTTAGTATTATGTGTGTATGTATGTAGATATTTTTATTGTTTATTTAATTGTCTCTTGGTATATTTCCATTTACTACGAAGACATCAATAGGATCATTGTTATTTAGTGTATTAGTATTAGCACCTGAGGAGCGCAGTCTTCATTTTGTTTGTATAATATATATATATATATATATATATATATATAAAAACAAAGAAACAAAGAAGAAAATAAGCGCCAGCTCCATAGCATAATACTTCATATAAAAGATTTATTAAAAGAACATACAGTACTAAGATAAAAAAAAACTTTAGTTTGAGGCAATCTGTAAGCTGACTGAACAGCTGGAGGACGAATCTAGTGAAAATATACAGCCAGTGGGTGTTAGGGTTGCTCAGGCTTGTTAGCAGATACTCATCTGTGGCAGAACGATCGTCTGCAGGGCTCAATGTTCTCCCCTGTGCTTCCGATGATGAGACAGTAATTCTCACACCTCTCCCCGGCACTGCCGAAAGACATCCGATCGGCGTTCAAACACACCGCAACCGGTACACAAGCCACACACTGTGCAACCGCTCCGCACCCCGTCCACGCCCCCAGACACTACGTAATTGCGTCAATGCTTCACGACGTCCAACGCGTTTCATCACGTTAGTGACTTCAAGGGGTGATTGGCTAGTGGCTGTAATAGGTTTATATAGTCTGCACCAAATCAGTGTAAATAGTTACATTTGTTAAATCAGCATTGTGTACAGGCTTGAAAGTCAGTAAAAAATAAACAACATCAATGTAAAAAATCCTGTAGACTTAACAAACACTGTAATGATCACAATAAACTCTTAAAATGGCATCCACTATGAACTTTGCAGCAACTGTAACTGTTTAGGCTTCCAATTCATCAAATATTTAGATTATTTATTGTGACTGTGTTTAATTTAGTGACTGAAACTGTACTTTATGATAAGAAAATGTAACGTGGACTGATCTTCCTCCTCGCAAATCATTAACTCAGATTTTTCAGATCACATTACAGGATAGTGTGATAATAAATAGTATTGGAATAGTTTGGGGTCAGTGTGTAATCATGCATAACTAGAGACAAGTCAATCAGTCAAATTACCATCCACAGATTTTCCACGGATATTTTATCAATATCCGATCCGCGTGCGGATATTCAAAGGTAGACTGGGTACCAAATTCTGGGGATGCTCCGGAATCCGCCATCAGGCTGCGTCCATGCTGCCGCTGAGCGCGCTCATGCTTGGTGCACTCACTTTAATGTAATCTAAGGAGCATAGCCACGCTGACACTTCGTGCACGTACGCTCGGTAATGCTCAGCGCGTCGGGGCAGCATGGAAAATTGATTTCCAAGCGCTCAGAAGGGTCACATGACCCAAAATTACATCACGATAGTTCCTTCAATAACACGCCCCGATCCAGCCAATTACACGCCCCCTTAAACCCAGGGCCCCCCTCTCCCCTCCTCCCCCGCTCAAGCTCGCAAATTGCAGAAGGCCAGCTGAGCGCTCATGCTTGGAGATTTGGTGACGTCACCGCTCTCAAGCATGAGCGCACTCAGCGGCAGCGTGGCCACAGCCTCAGTTTCCTCCCGTACGTATTCTACAAAATTCACATTTGCGTGCGCATGCGCTAAGACTCTCCCACTTCCTTACTGCTGCAGTTCCCTTTGTGATTGTGAGGGAAGGGAGAGGGTGTGGGGGACTGGGCAGGGGCGTGGGTTAGTATGTGGGTAGGAACCTTAGGGGGAGAGATTTTAATACATTTAAATCTGTTTGCGAATTCAGATGCTTAAAAATCCAAATTTGTTTGCGAATTTTCAGTGACAGAAAACAAAAAGGGAAGGTGCGTTTCTGAGATTTATCTGCGACTGAAAGGAACTTCCAGATTCGAATCTCAGCGAAAATTTCAAGTATCTCTATGCATACCAGGATTGTACTATTGAACCTTGCAGCACTATTTAATTTTTATTATCCATAGATTGCCATCTAGTGGAGATTAGGAACAATGCAACGTCATAAGTGTATGTTATGTATGGCACTCTATCAGTGGGCAAAGGTTAGCACTTGCTTTACTGTGATAGTAATCAACTCAAGCAAGATGACATCAAGTTGTACACTATGAAATGTGTAATCCAAGTCTTACAATTAAAAAGAAGGACACGTACCTCTTGTGAATTAGTAAATGTATATGTATATAGGTTCAGCCCAATGCACTCGAAAATAGTGTAAAAAATCAGGTTAATCTGCAGAAAAATAATTATAAACAATCCAAGAAATATATCCACACAAACAACAATATACCTATCTTAAGTCCAAAAGAAAAAGGACCCAGTCCAACCTTGAGGAGGCAGCTCTCTTCTTGCTGGATAAAACCCAAGTGTCCACCAAACTACTAGAGATAAAAAGAGAAGAGCGCCAAACTCATAGTGAAGACTTTAGGCCTCGGGCATGGTTAGCGCTTATGCGCTGACCCGTGCTGAGGCGTGCTGCTGCTCGGCACTGAGCCCCTGCAGCCGCAATGAGAGCGGCTTTAGCAGGGGCTCGCGCACGCGTCCGCACGCTTGGGGAAGCGTGTGTCGCACACAGTTTTCAAATTTGGCGCTCGCCGGAGCGCAGGGCTGGTCACGTGAGCGGTTCGCCGAATGAGGGCAAACCAGCTCCGTGATGTCACTGGCCCGCCCCCAGACCCGCCCCCGACACGCCCACAGATGGCGCGCTGTGTAAGGCCAGGGAAAGCACCGCTTTCCCTGAGCCTCAGCGCGCCTCAGCCCGGACAAAATCACTATCTCCCAGGCCTTACTGAACACAGATAAAAGGATTCAAAACACTTACAGACGTCCGTAGGTATATGGCAAAAAGTAATGAATAGGATGACAGCCGGCAAGGCAGGGCTGCGGTCAGCGTGGACGATGTTGAAGTGGGGCTCTGTTGACTTCCTTAGTTACCGCTGTCCGTGGGGACAGGTAGCGCACTTCCACATCACGTGTTCGCGCATTGACGTAGTAACATCTCGCCATCCTGACGTCACCACTTATGAGGTTTTGCAAAATCCATCCTGGGTTTTCTGAGTCCGGGCAGGGATTTTGCTCTAGCTCGCCCTCTGTGGCAACCCCACGCAACATTACTCGGCATCTGCAGCAGCAGCTGATCTGTGTCCTATGCAGAGAAGCTGTGAGTCTGCGAGAGGGGGGGGGTCGGGGGTCGGATCTCACAGAGTCTGGACCGGGATGTCAGTTGTTTCTGTGAGTCCCCCGGCCAGGAACCAGCTCCCTACTCTCCTCCCCCTAGCGAGGTACAGGGAGATAGGGAGAGAGGTGTGTGTGTGTGTGTGTGTGTGTGTGTGTGTGTGTGTGTGTGTGTGTGTGTGTGTGTGTGTGTGTGTGTGTGTGTGTGTGTGTGTGTGTGTGTGTGTGTGTGTGTGTGTGTGTGTGTGTGGTGATGTGCAGGAAGGGGGGGTGTGATGAGAGGGGGGGTGGATGTGCAGGGGGGTGATGTACAGGCAGGGGATGCGATGTGCAGGAAGGGGGGATGTGATGGGCAGGGGGGGTGGGATGTGATGTGCAGTGAGGGTGATTGTAACAGGGGAGTAATCCCTGTTCAAGTAATGTGCCTTTAATCTAGCAGTGTGGTGGTTAACTGCTGGTAGTCAATTAATAAACACCACCTGCCTGATTGCTTACAAAAGCCTGTCTGTTGCGACAGGAAGTAACTCCTTAGCTCTGAATGAGAGCTGACCTTTGGAGAGATAGAGCAGTGTTCTTGAGTCTCCCAGGAGAGACTGACCAAGAGAACACACATCTCTGGAGCTGACCGGTCTTGAGCTCTGCCAAGCATATCTGATTGCAAGACACAGGGAAAACTTCTGAACCTGAAAGCTGACACACCCTGAGGGAAGGGAGCTGAACCAGAGAATATTTTTCTTCCAAGGAACAGATAAGACTTTCATTATTAAGAGACTGCTTATATCTGCTTATTTCACGCTATATGTTTTGGGGCTGCGAGACATGCTTGACTTAGGGAGTTGTGAATTAATTGCATTGTATTTTCACTAGAAATACTCCCAAGTGAATAGAAGCTTTGTTCCCCCCCCCCCCCCCCTGTGTTTGGATGATTTCCTGATGAAAAGGAAAAGGCACAATAAAGCCTTATTATAATTTCACCTTATAAAAGCCTCCAATTGTGTACCTCTGTGAACGTCCGTCTACAGTGATGTGCAAGCTGGGCGCGAGACTTCTAGCTCTATGTGGAGAGTGTGAAGCTGTTTCTGAGAGACTTCAAGATCAGTACTGAGACGGCAAACCTCTTTTTGAGAGATTTCCAGCTCTGTACCGAGACTGTGAATCTCTCTCTCAGAGACTCCCAGTTCTGCACCAAAACTGTGAAATTCCTTTTAAGAGATTTTCCAAACTCCATCCTGAGACTGCTGACCTCCTGGTGAGAGACATCTAGCTCTATGTTGAGTATGAACCTCTTTCTGAGAGATCTCCACCTCTGTACAGAGACTGTGAAACTCTTTCTTTTTGGGAGACTTCCAGCTCTCCACTGAGACTGTGAATCTCTTTGAGAGACTTCAAGCACTGCACTGAGGCTGCAAAACTCCTTTGAGAGTTTCCCAGCTCTGTGCTGAGACTGTGAGACTCCTTCTGAGAGAGTGCAAGCTTTATACTGAGACAAAGGGCCTTCTTTTGAGCCTCCTCATAGTTCTGCTTCAAGTCAGCAATGACTCCCTCAGAGCAGCTCTGTTTCTCGTTCATGGCGGTAATAATAGCGTTCGCCGTCTCCTGCTCAGTCATCAGGTCCTCCACGTCACTACGCAAGCGATGCTCTGTGTTCATAACAGTCCCACAGTCAAAAGCGAGTTTGAGCAGACCCCTTTTTAGCTCAGCATTAGCTTACACCTCCTTTTTCCAATCGTTGATGGAGGAGATCACAGTAATGCCTGGCAGTTTGCAGTGCATCTTTAGGGCTAATCAAGGGCTCGTCACTTACTTGTTCTGGCTCCGCTTCCCTGGTATTGTTTGTTGAGGGTTTCTCACTATTATACCTGCAGGAGATTTTGCCATTCCTGGGACGAATCTTCCATTCACACTAAGCTGCAGGACATCTCAGTCCTCTTCTGATGCCGCAGTGTCTTCTGAGGACGCATCTGTAAGTTCCACAGTAAGCTGAGGAACTCTTTTCTATTTCTTCCTCTTCCCTTTGGAAGACTCAGACGCATCAAAGATACTGAGGTCCCCTTTTTCCTGGAAATTTCTGAAGTTTTAATGCACCCACCATGTTTTTCTTGCAGTTGCAGTAGCAGGCGGAAATATTCGGCGTTCAGCAGGTCCTGCCGTTTTTGCTGGCGTTCATGTTCAAGGATGTAGGGATATGACTCTTCTGTGTGCCTAGCGTCCAGGCACCTACAACATCCTAGGAGTGTTTCGCTGGTGCGTCTCGTTTCTGGGAGCATACAAGAGACATAATCATCATCATCATTATTAAAAGGCCTGAAGGGACGCTCTTTGTGTGGCAGGGTTCATTACAGACAAAACACATTTTGCCCTCCATTCTGGCACTTTCAGGTGTATTCTTCACACTGACCTTGGGAGGCGCTGTTGCATCAATATTCTCTGTATATGCTAGAATACAGCTGGTAGTCACGCAGGTGGGGCAGACTTCACCTGCAGAGTTCGTAGCTCTCACAGACGTCTCTATACTTTTAATTTTTTTCTGATCGGCCATATCACTCCATATGTAGGAGATGTGTGCAGAGGTTTTTAGCAAAGGAGATATTTTTAAGGGGAGGAAATACAGGGTTACAGGGAAACAAAAACAACCTATCTCCTATAGGGAGCTCTAATTAGACAGCACAGTCCCTGTCTATATATTGCGGGGCTAAGCCCCTTACTACCAACAAATATATCAAACTTGGTAATATGCAAGTCTTTACCTTGGGGCCCCCGGCTTCCTCCTGGCTGGGGCAGGGGTTGAGAAGGTCAAAATTGACAGGTGCAAGGTGCTCTGTAGAGAGGTCTGTAGAACTCTGTAGAGGGTCCACCCTGAATCAGAGATAGACAGACTGCTGCTAATGAGGCAGGTGAGGAGGCATCCTGCTTTAGAATTAACCTCCTCAGTGCTGTATTAGGTTATGCAAACAGGTTTCCCTGTTCCCACTAGGAACAAATATCCAAACGGATCCAGTGCTCAACTACTACTCCGGACACAACTTGATCTGTCAGCAGCATGAATAAGTAACATGAAATCCAGAACCTCCTTTCCAGAGAATAGCTATATATATGTATATACTAGCTGATATACCCGGCGTTGCCCGGGCGTGGAAGGGCAGGGGGCATGGAGTGGGAGGGGGATGGGCAAATGGTAGGGAGGGGGGGGCAAAGGGCAGGGAGGGGGGGGCAAAGGGCAGGGAGGGGGGGGCAAAGGGCAGGGAGGGGGGGGCAAAGGGCAGGGGGGGGCAAAGGGCAGGGAGGGGGGGCAAAGGGCAGGGAGGGGGGGTAAAGGGCAGGGAGGGGGGGTAAAGAGCAGGGAGGGGGGGTAAAGGGCAGGGAGGGGGGGGACAAAGGGCAGGGAGGGGGGCAAAGGGCAGGGAGGGGGGGGGCAAAGTGCAGGGAGGGGGGGCAAAGTGCAGGGAGGGGGGGGCAAAGTGCAGGGAGGGGAGGGGCAAAGGGCAGGGAGGGGGGGGCAAAGGGCAGGGAGGGGGGGCAAAGGGCAGGGAGGGGGGTGCAAAGGGCAGGGAGGGGGGAGGCAAAGGGCAGGGGGGGCAAAGGGCAGGGGGGGCAAAGGGCAGGGAGGGTGGGGATTCAATCCCCCCCCCCACACACACACACACACAATCCCCCCCCCACACAACCCCCCCCACACACAATCCCCCCCACACACAATCACACAATCCCCACACTCAATCCCCCCCCCCCACACACACACAATCCCCCCCCACACACACACACACAATCCCCCCCACACACACACACTTCCCACACACACACACACACACACACACACACACACACACACACACACACACTCAATCCCCCCCACCCCCACACACACACACACACTCAATCCCCCCACACACACACTCAATCACTCCCCCCCACCACCACCACCACCAACACACACACACACTTAATCAGTCCACAATTTCACCTGGGGGGGCGACATGCTCCGATCCCCCAACCCCCCATGCTGCTGAAAACGGGAAGCAAACAGGAAGAGAAGGAGGCGGATCTTCTGGCCCCGCCCCCTCTGCAAGACACAGACATAGAAGCAGCAGCACGGATCTTGTGGCCCCGCCCCCTCTGCAAGACACAGACATAGAAGTAGCAGCACGGATCTTCTGGCCCCGCCCCCTCTGCAAGACACAGACAGAAGTAGCAGCACGGAGCTTCTGGCCCCGCCCCCTCTGCAAGACACAGACATAGAAGCAGCAGCACGGAGCTTCTGGCCCCGCCCCCTCTGCAAGACACAGACATAGAAGCAGCAGCATGGAGCGCCCGTGCACAGCTCTGGCCGCCCCCAGGTTTCCCTGCAAGCTGCTTGTGCCCCCCCTACATAATCGTGCGCCCCCCCAAGGGGACGCGCCCCACAGTTTGCGCACTGCTAAATAACCCCCCCCCTACCTTGTGTGTGTGTGTGTGTGTGTGTGTGTGTGTGTGTGTGTGTGTGTGTGTGTGTGTGTGTGTGTGTGTGTGTGTGTGTGTGTGTGTGTGTGTGTGTGTGTGTGTGTGTGTGTGTGTGTGTGTGTTTGGCCCGTCACTCCGCCTCAGGCCAATGAGAGGTGTGCGGGGGCGGGCGGCCCAAGGGACCAATGAGATTTCCCCTAGGGACACCGGACATCCAGACAGGCAAACATACAGTGCTTTCACTAATATAGTATAAGATATATACAGGCATACCCCGCATTAACGTACGCAATGGGACCGGAGCATGTATGTAAAGCGAAAATGTACTTAAAGTGAAGCACTACCTTTTCCCCACTTATCGATGCATGTACTGTACGGCAATCCTCATATACGTGCATAACTGATGTAAATAACGCATTTGTCCAGGTAGGGAGCCAGTATTGCTGTTCAGGACATGCTGACAGGCGCATGCGTGAGCGGCCGTTTGCCTATTGGGCAATATCTCCTTACTCGCTAGTGCACTTAAAGTGAGTGTCCTTAAATCGGGGTATGCCTGTACGTAACAATTTGTGGGAAGAAAAGTGCCTAATGGTGTCTCAGATCGGTCACCACAGACATAGAAAAAATGGCCCAATAAACATCTCCCATGTTGAGGAAATTAGATTGAATTACATAACTCAGGGTGGTATCAAAGAAGGTTAACTCACATAAATTCCTGCGCCCATTGTCCATCCTTGTGTTCCATGGAGGTCCTTCGGTGTGCAGAGTCCGCTGTGATAGGAATAAGTAGTAAGGAATGATATAACTGCGGAGCTCCACCAGCATTCAGCAAAAAAAGAAAAATAATGATCAAGAGGGGACTCCCAAAAAAATATTTATTGGACCACATGTGACCACAAACGAGGTAACAAAATGCACCAAACGCGTTTCACTCACAATGCACTTTATCAAGGTTGTATCACCTGGATAAAGCACATTGTGCGTGAAATGCGTTGGTGCATTTTTTACCTCGTTTGTAGTCACATGTGGTCAAATAAATATATTTTATTTTATGGGTGTCCCCTCTTGATCATTGTTTTTCTTTTTGTTGTATACTGGTGGTGCGCCACCATTCTCTACTACTGATTCACTGTCTTACTACCTAACAGGGGATCCACCCTGTAACAAACCAACCCCCCCCCCCCTTAGGTGGGAAGCAGGGGTCCCTGGAGCTGAACCGCATTCATTTCAGCTCTGGGGACCCCCCTGTTCCCTGAGATACTTACACCCCTTCCCCCTAGAGATAACGCCACTTTAAAGCTTTATGGGCCTGAGGGATAAGTTTAGACGTAGGCCAAGGACCTGACCCTCATGTTTTAGATCAAACCCTTTTTTGAATCATATGAGCAGGGAAACTACGTGCAGGTCGTGACCTCCTGACAGCTGAGATGTGGCTGCCGAATGGGGTTTTGTGGCTGCTGTAGTACTTTATAGTAACGATAGGTGGCGCTGGTGTATCTAAACTAAATTCAATGCACAGATTTCCGAGGCTATTGCTGCAGTAATGCACGTTTTGTACTGTTCTGTTTAATGTAACCCACCCCTTACTCCCATACACAATTTCACTGCTAGGAAACAACAGATAGCAGACACATTCTTTATAAATGATGACATATTTACTAAAGTAAATTAAACGTATTGAACTGTACTTGATGTAAGATTTATGAAAATATGTATTGCTGTATACAATAACATAATTAATAAAGACTTGGGGAAAAGTAATACAATCTTCTTCCACCAACATTCCCTGGCTGTGTCTTTTACTGTTTCACCTGTAAGATTATCAAAAGATAGATGCAGTCATTAAACACTGTGTTGTTGTGGCTGAACACTACCACGCATGCACGCTCATGTATACTGTATGGAACACATATTCAAATGTTCTGTGTCCCTGGATGTGGTTTCTACACAAACAAGGTGTTTACGTGGAGAATTTGCAAACCATGGATGAAAAGAATGGCTCAGTAGAGCATTGCATGAAATCAACAACATTACTTTAAAATAGCACACCCTAACTACCCTACTTGAACCCCAGCATCCTCAACATAATTAAACAATAAACTGTTCAAATTTAATGAGTTTTAGTCACAGATTGCTCCAGCCCACAGTCCACAGATGCCACAACAGTTCATTAATAGTGTCTTTGATGTTTACTATATTTATACTGCTGCCCAAGTGTATCTAAAATAGCTCTCCTGAAATGGTTCTGTATAATCCAAAATAGCTCCCCTGAAATGGTTCGGTATAATCTAAAATAGCTCTTCTGAAATGGTTCAGTTTAATCTAAAATAGCTCTTCTGAAATGGTTCAGTTTAATCTAAAATAGCTCTCCTGAAATGGTTCGGTATAGCCTTCTTACCACGGCAGCCAAAGTTCAAATTTCTGGCCCACTCAGCATAAAGATGAAAAGGCACATGATTTTGGAATACTAACTGGGCAAATCGATGTGGCTGTCCTCTGCAGCGTGTAGCAAATCTTTGCAAAGTTTCACTGGGTATTATGGAAAGAGGGTTGCTACTGAATCCCCAGTGACAGTGCGTCTCTGCTTTCGTTGTTCATTTACCGCAGGTATGCTTTTGAAAATAGGCACAGGTAACTGCTCCGGGATGCCACAGTAGCATGGGAGTTATAAATGAGCAGGGTGGTATGAATGAGCAGGGTGGTATGTTCGGAATGTATGGGCTTCCCAGCATTGTTTGGCGGCACATGGGGGGAGGGAGAAGAGGCTATCTCCAGATATCGTCGTCTCTCTTACAGCAGAGCGAATAGAGACCATCCTGCGCCTCGCAATATGGTCCATCCTTTCTAACATAAGGTAATTTAAGTCCATTAACATTAAGTCCATTCTCTGGATCTGCATGATCAATGGCAGGTCTGGCCACAGGTGTGCAAGATATACCAGCATCACAACTGCCACAAAGAAAACGACAATGCCATGCTATCTCTGAATAAGTCACCATTTATACTTAGACTGGAGATCAATCATTGGTGGGGTTGCGCTGGGTCTGAATTGGGACGGGCTTGGTCCAATGTGGGTTGCGCTGGTTCTGAGGTGGGTCTGGAGTTTGAGGTCGGGTGAGTTCGGTCTAAAGTGGGTTGCGATAGGACCAAGGTGGGGTGAGCTTGGTGCGATGGTACTTGAGACTAATGTTTGGTGGGTGAGCTCGGTCCAAGGTTAGGTGACCTGGGTGTGGGCATGGATTGTGGTAGGTCCATATTCGGTTGGGTAGGTTCGGCTTCACATCTCCATTGACTCTGTCTTTGTATCTGTAATATATATATTTTTTTTTAAAAGGGACATTACTGTAAGTATGGCTGCTCTTGTTTGAAGACTTGTATTACTGTACAATATACTCTATTAATTACGGGGTTTTTTTTAAACCTGCTTCTTGCAGTTTTACTAGGCTGTACTTACTTTGTTCAGTCGTCTTCTTCCATATTGGTTCTAGAGTTTTGCCCTTTGTAGTTATGAATGCTTCAACTGTATTTTCTTTGCCCACTTTATTCTTTGCATGACTGCTTTTCACCGTCACGGGTTGTCAGGTATTATCCTGCTCCTTCTTAGGGTCCTTAGTGCTGTAAATGGTATAGCACTAAGAAGGTTCTTACAAGGTGTTAATGTTGGGTAGGGCTGAACTGGTGATTGGATGTCTATTGAGACAAGGTGTAAAAAGTAGGACTCGAGCTTTACTGTTACAGCAGATATACCTGCATTACAAAGTATAATACCTGCATTACAAAGTCACATTAAACACTAAATAGTACATTCGAAATAGCAACCATGACCAGCAAATTAATAAAGAAACTAGTATTCAAATAATGCACATGTACAAGAAGGGATTCACAGATTACAATGGTGGCTGTGGCAAGCGGGCATCCAGGTGACACTATATTGCATTAGGTAACATGCTCAAGGGAAGACAAAGGCTCACCTTGGAACTATTTTTCACTATGGTATTCAGATTTTTTTTTATTTATCACTGAAATCTAGACCATAGCACCTACTCAACGTTTGTGTGTGGTGGGCAATCTCTAGAATTGGACAAGTAGCTATGGTTATATTTGAGGGTAAGCAGACTTCAGTTTCAGTGTTGTGAACAGTAACTGTATTAGTAAATGAATTAGCCAATGGGAGATGTGCCTACGAGCTGTACTCAATGCCACCCGCTGGGCAGGCTCCGCCAGGTCTGACAGACTCAAAAGGTGTCCCCACAGGGTGCCTTTTGTTCTCCTGACCTGGACAATCGCCCTTCCTCACAGACCAAACTGTTTTCTCACCTCTAGACATCCTCTCCCCTTTGAACTACGGACTCTATGCAGACATGCTGGCCCCTAGGTATATGCCCAGGCTGACTACATAGAGACTTATAACAAATGCATCAAACATAATAAAACATAGTTTAATACATAGGATAACTTGGGGAGACCCATATCTGTAAGGGAAATAGGGCTGGGATATCTGGGCTCGAAAACCAGGAGTCTGGGGGACACTGGGCAGCCCCGGTGTAAGTCAACCCACGTACCGGCAAATCATGCCTGCCCACCGGGGAGAATTAGGGGATTACCGGTAACTTTGGCCCCTGAACTCCTGCAAATAAAACAATTGCATTTCTACCCAAATATCCCACCTAAAACTCACACACAGAAAGTTTCATGACCAAGGGAACATGAAAAGTGGCAAAGCGGGGGGCACTTCAACTTTTACATGTGATGATACCTGGCCCCTGTCCTATGGTGCTAGGTAGCTGCCAGGGACCCACGGTTCTCAGGGGTAACCAGATGGTCTTAACCTTTATTGTATAGCCTGGTTACCCCCCACCATCACAGTAATGTATTCCATTCTCTTGTGATGTACCATTACCAAGTAAAGGGAAGGCAATGTGCTGAATATTGTGCTCCCAGATTCTTTGCTTAAGTATCTCTGTGGGCTGCTTTATTTACTTTAATCCTAATTCGTGGCTAACATGGACCAAGTACCAGTGGTGGGATTAAAAAAAATGTAACAACCGGTTCTTACCTGGGCGGCGGGCGGTGTCAAGCAGCATCTCCCGTCATATATTTCCCTTCACAAAATGGCCACGCGGCATCACCTGGGGCCGCGTTGCCATGACAATGCAGTGCCACGTAGCTCCTTGTTGTCATAGCAATGGACGTCATGTGATGCTGTTACGTCACATGGCCCTCCCCTTGGCATGGCAACGCGGCACCATTTAACGACGCGCGGCCATATTGAGAGGATTTGCAGGGAAATGGACGCAGGGAGATGCTGTCAGACGCCGCCCGCCGCCTGGACAGGTGAGTAAAGGTAAGGGAATTAAGCACCGGTTCGGCGAACTTGTGAAATTTTAGTAACAGGTTCGAACGAAGCGGTGTGAACCGGCAGAATCCCACCACTGCCCAGTACTCTAAAAAACAATAGGCATGCGTTCAGGAACAGCTGACTCGCGTCTACTACTGATGAGGTGTTAATTGTTTATTCGGATTTGCAACTTTGGTAAGAAAGGACAGGGAGAGGGAATTTGGTGTAAATGGGCCAGTACTAAAAGTTTTATTCAGACGGGTTACTAATCGCCCAATCACACACAGAGGGCAGACGGAGTGATATTGGTACTGTACAATGCATGTATACAGTGTATTGCAACCATTTGTTGTACGATTATTACACAGGCAGAGGACAATTCAAACCCAGCTCAGGCAGAGATGCTCGGGGGGAAGGAAGGTGAAAGGGCCAGCCAGAGAACCCCAGCCCCAGGCCGTTCCCATGCTTCATGCGGCTGCAGTGCCTTACGAGTGAGTGCTGAATTGAAGGGGAAGGAAGAAGATTGAGATCAGTATTATAGCGGGTGATTTGGTTTACCTAACACTGCGTGTTACTGTGTCTTTGCTTTATTTATGTATTTTTTGTAATCCGGTAGGTGGGAAGCAGAGGGTCTCGGTCACGACAGACCAGGTCTTTTAACACATTTATATTTTAGGGATCAGTCAATAGGCAAAATCAGGCAGAGAAATAAAATGAGGTTTATTTGGATAAAGACCTCGGAAACACACCGAAACACAAAATACAGAAATATACACACTTACTGGGCTCTGGGGTATGAGATCTATACTTCCCTAGGTGCAGGGTGCCCACTTGCGAGGGCTTACCCTGAGCGGAACCTAGTTCTGGACTTCTTGGACCGAAATCCAGCAGAAAATCCTGACCGGGACCTAGTCCTGAATCTCCTGGAACCGATTTCAGCACTAAATCCTGACCACGACCGCTACAACGATTTGTAGAACTTGGCCGCAAAAGACGGGACTTAGTCTCTGTGAGGCCGGCCTTTCTAGCTTCAAATGCTACCTACTGCGCAGGCTCCACTGAGTCTGGCAAACCAGAGGGTCCTCCCCACAGGGGGTCTCTGTTCTCCGGACCCAGTACTCTGCCTTGCCTCAGACACTTAGCACCCCGACACCTCTCAACATCCCGACTCCTCTTTGAACTACGGACTCTATACAGACATGCCGGCGTCTATGCTGATGCCCTAGCTGACTTTATAGAGTCTTATAGAAAATGTCTAAACCATTATAACATAACTTTTATTAAAGTATACACTTTGGGGAACCTTATACTTAAAGGGAAATGGTTTTGGGATATTTGGGCTCGAAATCCAGGAGTCTGGGGGACACTGAGTTGCTCCGGTGTAATTCACCCTGCATACTGGCAAATCATGCCTGCTCATCGGGGAGAATTAAATGACCACCGGTAACTTCAGCTCCCGAACTCCTGCAAACAAAATAATTGTATTTCTACCCAAATATCCCCCCTAAAACTGACACACAAGAAATCTCATGGTTCTCGGGCCAGGGAACATGAATACAGAAAAAAGCAGGGGTCACTTTATTTTCAACATGTATTAAACCTGGTCCCTGGCTTATGGTGCTTATGTAGCTACCAGGGACCCCACGGTTTCAGGGGTAACCAGAGGGCTTAACCTTTATTAGATAGCCTGGTTAGCCCTTACCGTCACAGTTATACAAACATAACACTAGATGGCGCTCTAACACTCTATCAACCTCTAAACAGTGAATGTGAACATATAAAGTGACAAGTAATCAAAATAATGTGCCGTGTAAAAAGGTGATAATAAAACACTCAAACCCTTGGTGGACTGTTTCAAGGCCCAGAATCGAAGCATAAAGGAAAACCAGGGGAGCGAAAATACCTAGGAAAAAATATATAAAACTACCATAGTGCAGTTAACGTTAACAAAACACAATAATGGCTGAACTCTCAAATTGGCAAATGAGACACGCTAGATAACATTAGTAAATGTCCATCGATGGATATCCAGATAGCGAAAAATGAGGAGCAAAAATAGGAGGTGGTGTAAAAATCAGAAGAGAAACACAGAGCCCAGATAAAATACCAAAGCATTTATCCAACACTGGTAAAAATGAAGGCGTACAAGATTCCAAATGGTTAACAGCATGGGTATAGGGGTAAAGATGGTAACCGAGTCGCGTTCTCGGGATCCCGTCACACCGCCGCTGCGTCCACTGGTCTCCGTCCTGCACCTCTGCTCTGAGCCGATACGTCACTTCCGGTTCCTCCACCTGTCGAAGTAGATGTCACAGGAACTCCAGGCAGATTCTCTCCCTCTAGATGACACACTGAGGGTTACACTCTACGCGTTTCGCCGTTCGTAATGATGGCTTCGTCAGGAGTAGCTTTAACCCATACAAGGATACTATATATACCCTCTAAACTACCATTGACCTTTCCTCCTATAGGTCAATGTGTGATGACGTCTCAATTAAAGGGTAGACGGCTATGTGAACCCTCCCCAACATAGAATCATCATAATACAAATGTTATAAATTTCATTAAAAATCAAACTTTATACATTTTAATTAAAATACAAACTTCGCATCTGATCCTCCTTTACAACATAAGGAAAAGACCATTATTAAATGAAAAATATTAAAATTATAGATGTATTAAATAAATTAAATAATACAAATCTATATTGAACATAAACACATAAATCACCAAAATATATCCCTTATCTCATAAATAAAATACAAGGAAGATGACGATTGAGGAATCTCAAAAATAAGAGAAAATACAGAGTTAGTGAAAAATTAAATTGCATTACAACAACCATATACATCAACCATTAGGGAAATGTAGCTTATCCGTATTTTTATTCAAACTTCTGTACTTCCCATTTCTACCTTATATACAATCCCCCATACATCCCACCTAATGGAGGACTCTATACAACCAGTTGCAAAAGTTTAAAGAAAAGCACTTAATTCAAAGTCTACATTTAGACCCAAAGGTGTAAGGGATTTAAACGTGAAAATCCAAAAACTTTCTCTCTTTTTCAGGGCAATACTTCTATCCCCACCTCTCCAGTGTGGTAACACCTGTTCTAGTACTGTAAACTTAAGGCCTGATGTATCTCCCTGATGTTTTTGAATAAAGTGGTTTGACAAAAAATGTATGGTAATACCTCTTCTCACATTCCTAAGATGTTCGAGTATGCGAGTTCTAACAGGCCTAGAGGTTTGGCCTACATATTGTAGCCCACACGGGCACTGGATGAGATATACGACATAGTCTGACTTACAAGTTAGGAGTTGTTTAATTTGAAATCTTTGTCCCGAGATTTTTGAGACAAACCCAAATTTATCATCAGACCTATGTTTGCACGCCGTGCAGGTGGTGCAAACAAAAAAACCTTTAGTTTGGCATAACCATCTATTACTTTCCTTTATAATTTTGGGTAGTGCACTTGGTGCTAATCTATTCTTGAGGACTTTTGCTCTCTTAAAGATTACTCTGGGTTTTTCAGGAACTATCTCTCCTAATACAGTATCGTTTTTGACAATGTGCCAATGTTTGCGAATAATTTTGGAAATTCTTTCAGATTGTCTATTATAATTTATCAAAAAAGAACATTCAAAATTTGTATTCGATCCAACCTTCTTTTTATTACTCAATAGGTCTTTTCTATCCAAACCCCCTGCTTTTTTTTTATAGCATCTTTAATGATCTCATCATCATAATCTTTTTCTTTGAATCTGTCCTGTAAAAAGGCTGATTGTTTGTGGAAACTACTAACATTTGAATAGTTTCTCCAAATCCTCCTAATTTGTCCATATGGGACATTTTGTAACCATTTAGGGTGATGACAGCTGGCAGGGGATATGTAATTATTAATATCCACATCTTTAAAGAAGGTTTGTGTGTTTATTAACCCATTCTCAATGAAAATCGTCAGGTCCAAAAAATTGACCCTTTCTTGACTATACTCACAAGTGAATTTTAAATTGAGTGGATTATCATTAAGATAATGGATGAATCTCACCAGACTCTCTTCATCACCTTTCCAGATGAAGAATATGTCATCTATGAATCACTCGCCATAGGCACAAATTCACACCCAGCTCTGCAATGGACCATATATAGTCTTCCTCCCATGCTCCCATGAGAAGATTTGCATAGCTGGGTGCGAATTTTGTGCCCATGGCGATGCCACATTTCTGCAAATAATACATCCCTTCGAACATGAAGTAGTTGTGTTCTAAAATGAACTTAATCCCATCGAGGATGAAATTTGCCTGTTCCTGGGGCATTTCAGAATCTCTTGCTAATGTTCTATCAACTGCCTCATGTCCGTCTCTGTGGCTAATACATGTATACTGCACCGACACACTTTATTCGAGCAAATACCCGGTATGTACCTGGCAGATACCTGGAATGCGCCGCTCCTCACCTCTGACAAGCCCCGTTGCATTTGCCTTCCCAGCCTGGGTTCATGCCTGGCTGATGGGCGGCTGATCTGTTAAATGATAATGATTAGGATTTAATAGGCTGCAATGCTTCGCGTGTCTACCAGATGGCATAAATTCATGAATTGTAATGCAGTATATATATATATATACTGTGCAGTATTGCAGCCAGCGGGAATAAAATGCTTCAATCCCTGCCTGGAAAATACCTCAATGCACTCGGGCAGAAAACAGTCACAAACCTCAATACACCCGGGTATACCCGAATTCGTGGGACTAGCCGAGCTCGAATAAAGTGTGTCGCCAGTGTATAGTGAGGTGATATCACAGGTTACTAGAAACCACCCTTCTTCCCACACATGACTATCTAAGATACGTAAAATGTCCGTCGTATCTTTAAGATAGGAGGGAAGTTTTGTTACATATCTCTGCAAGTAGATGTCTATATACGCAGATAAATGAGATGTCAGGGAGTCAATGCCTGCTATTATAGGCCTCCCCGGGGGATTGGTAAGACTTTTGTGGAGTTTGGGGAGGTAATGGAATATAGGTCCATAGTGTAACGGGTGCTCACCACAAACAGGATAGAACCGCGAGGCTGAGGTGGGGATGTTAAGGTACACTGACCTCCTGCCGCGAGACTGCATCCGGAGTGCACAGTGATAGCCATATAGCCGGGTCAGGGTTGGAGAAGTCAGAATAGTCAAGAGATGGAGAACTCAGATGGTCACTGAGGGTAGCCGGGGTCCAGGGGTAGAGAAGGAAGAGGTCCAGATGCAAGCAGAGGTCTAGGATTGGAGAAGTCGGGGTCCAGGTACAAGCAGAGGTCAAAACACTAGGAGAACAAGACAGGAGCAGAATGCACAAGGCATCAGGACAAGGCAGCAGGGTGCTTGGGTACGCACTATGTTAAGAACGAAGATTATGCTCAGCCAATTTGCAAGAGGAATTGGTGAGCATAAAAAGGCCTTATGGCCAATGAACAGGGTGCACGCAGCTGCCATTGATAAGATCATCCGCCCTCACAGTCATTGGGCGGAGTGTGGCGCAGGAGTGGAATGCAAGGCGATCATGTGTCAGCGTTGCGTGTTGGAGTTAACTCCTCGCGTGATCCTGGTTGCGCGACGCCTGCGTGAAGTCTCCTCCGCCCATGGTGCGTCACCCGTGTTATCACGTGATGCGTCGCGGGGGTGAAGCCTAAGCCCGAACCCTGTGGTATCCCCATGCCTGATAGTGAGGCGCTTGTGCGTAGGTTTCTGGGCTTGAGGTGCATCACTTGTGTCGTCACGAGACCTGTCGCAGGAGCGGGACCTAAGACCGATCCTCACACTTAGCAAATAATATAACAAGTGCAACCCTCCCTGCCCGGCTCCTAGAGAGTTTACATCACTGTATGTATGTCTTTGTTTATTTATTATAGCACAGACAGCGTACTCAGCACTTAACAAAGAGAATACATTACAGGGAATTATCATAATACAATAAGCGCAGCAAAGTCAGGCAATAGGAAAGTAAATCCCTGCCCCGGAGAGCTTACAATCTATGTGGTATGTTGGGCAATTTACAGAGAAAGTAGGTGGGGGAATAAGTGCAGTAGATGGCAGTGCTATGTTACAATGTGGGTGTGGGGCAGTAACCATGAGTCCGGGCTATTGAGAGTCTTCTTTTGAGAGGTGAGTTTTAAGGTTGGTCAGTATTAAATTAGATGAGTTAACACCATTAGCAGGGAAAGAGGTGGCAGGGAGGCGTGGGTGAGAGCAGGTGTGTATATGGCTGGGTCCAGGATTAGAAGAGAAGAGAGAGAGAGAGAGAGAGAGAGAGAGAGAGAGAGAGAGAGAGAGAGAGAGAGAAGAGAGAGAGAGAGAGAATAGTGTCTATTATTATTGGCTTGTCATAGTTATATAGTTACATAGTAGAGGAGGTTGAAATAAGACATACGTCCATCAAGTTCAACCTATGTTAAATTTAGACAACAGATACTATATCCTATATCTATACTTACTTATTGATCCAGAGGAAGGCAAACAAAAAAACCCCAGTGTCATATCATCCAATGATATCTCATAAGGGGAAAAATAATTTCCTTCCTGACTCCATGAATTGTAGCATTGGGATATAAGTATTTTACTGTGTATTTTTGTCATATTGGATGTAGCATTGGGCTTCTCTGTATGCTTGTTGTATCCAAGAATTTTCAATCAAATTACTCCCCGGATCAACATTCTTCCCATATTTACTTATAAGGTATATATCCCTGTGTACCTTTCCTAGCTAAAATGATGTCCAACCTTTTTTTGAACAAATCTATTATATTTACCATCACAGTCTCCATGGGTAATGAATTCCACATTGTAACTGCCCTTACTGTAAAGAACCCTTTCCTTTGTTGCTGGTGAAATCTCCTTTCATTCAACCCAAAGGGATGCCCCAGAGTCCTTTGTACTGCCCTTGGGATGAATAATTCTTTTGAAAGCTTCTTGTACTGTCCCCGAATATATTTGTATATAGTTATCATATCCCCTCTTAGACGCCTCTTTTCTAATGTAAATAAATCTAATTAGCTAGTCTTTCCTCGTAAATTAGATTGTCCAGCCCCTTTATTAATTTGGCGGCTCTTCTCTGCACTCTCTCTTGTTCCAGAATGTCTTTTCTACGGAGTGGTGCCCAAAATTGTACTCCTTATTCAAGGTGTGGTCTTACTAATGCTTTGTAAAGGGGCATAATTATGTTTACTTCCTTTCCATCCATTGCCCGTTTAATGCAAGATAAGATCTTGTTTGCCTTTGCAGCTACTGCATGACTTTGGGTACTATTGCTAAGCCTGCTGTTTACAAGCACTCCTAAATCTCCATCAAGGATTCCCCCAATTTATCCCCATTTAATTTGTAAGTGGCCTGTTCTGCTCTGATTCTATTACCTTACACAATTTTGTATCATCAGCAAAGATGGAGACTTTGCTCTCGATGCCAACCTCAAGATCATTAATAAACAAGTTAAAAAGCAGGGGTCCCAGTACCGATACATACACGAAAGAGAGAGAACCCTATTAGGACGCACACTAACTCTACTAACAGTAAAATAAATACATTTTATTGGATATAAACTAGAACACAGATTAAAATGCGCTTGACCAGCAAATGACCCGACTGTTATAGTACTTGTTGTTTTTCATCTTTGCCCTGAGTAATAGTACTGTAAGGGGGTGGAGTAACGTAGGCTATCAGCTTGATATATAGACAGGCGGCTACGTATATATATAACCGTTGCTATGTGAACTGATAAATATTCGTTCACTACAGATCGATGTTAAAGTCCCAAAACTGCCAAGTGTTATACAGGGTAAACACGCTGTATATGGGGTGTAGTGTAATATACAGGGAGAGCTAAATAGCCCAATGAAGACTAAGTAATCACACTCATCTATAGACTAATATGTGAATAAATACACATCCACTCTGATGGTATCTAAGCCAAACACCTTAGGAATGTGGTGTTTGAACAGGGCACATAGGATTTCCAGAGAGTATAATCCTGGGACCTATCAAATGGTGGTAAAAAAAATGCCCACGTAAGCCTGTTGTATACAGGGTCTGATGTGGTACTAATGTTCACATATAAGAATGCTTTCAGGACTGACCCTCTTCCCCTATTAACAACCCAGCGCAGCATTAATCTTTGCTGTAATGGAGAAACAGGGAGGGGGAAATAACCATGGAGTCAGTTGAGTATTGACTCAAAAAGTTCAGTAAAATGTGACAGACCTAACTGTCCCAAGTATATATTTAACTGAACAACATCGCTGGTGCCCACTTAGGGAATACTTCCATTATTAAAGTGAGTACACCCGCTATTGAAGCAAACAATAATAATGCTCCTAGCCTGAGGTAAATTGGCTATGTAAAGAGAAACCCTCTATTGTCTGGGGAGTTCCAGGTAAAATGATAATGAAAGCAAAAAAATACCCTGTATATTACTCCTGTTTAGCGTCGCAGGAGACAAACATTCAATCTGGTTACTATAATGCTACATGTGGCTGATGGAGGAGCTCTTGGAGGACGTATACAGTGTATCCTGTTGCTGTCTCTACATACCATCCGAGACGCATCTATGTCGCAATGCTCAGATAGATGCACATGTATACACTGGATCGCATCACTGTCTCAACTAGTGGCTACCACGTATGGCCCACATCTTTTTAAATAGCTAAATCAAATCGAGTCACTGCTGGAAACAAACTGAAGCTACCGCTTCAGTCGTGCTGATGACGTGTCATCAACGTCATAACCCGACGCGCGTTTCGTTCACGGAATAGAACTTCTTCTGGGGTGGGAGGTACTATGCAGAAGACGGCTATTTAAACTGTGCGGTTGTCATGGTGACCTTAATCAAAATGCAAATGAGGTAAGTATTCATTGGTTAAGTCTTCAGCCTATCCCGCCGCAAAATCGCCCAGCCCTGCTTTGCATGAACCTCTAAAAACAAATTTTCACATAGATCCCCTTGCGGGGAAGGTACGCAAATAATAAAATATAATTAAAAACACACAAGATTATTATACAGAGATTGTTGTGTCAAAGTGAAAGAAAACAAACAAATCACGGTGTATAGGTTCTGTTAGTGATAGCCTTACTACACACCATGGTTAGAATGACTTAAAGAAAAGCAGACTAGGCAAAGCCTTCATTAAGACCCCTAGGTGACTGAGTCCCCAGGGTAAAAATCCACTTTGCCTCTCTACGTAAAGAGAGCATTATCCAAGTCACTACCTCTTTGTCCCAGGGAAATACAATCAATGCCTTGAAATGATAATAGATTGGCATTGCCTTGGTGCATTAAATTCATATGTCGCGCCACTGGGGTATTGCTGTTCATTCTAATAGTACTGATGTGTTCTAGGATTCTGCGTCGTAGTTGACGAGATGTTTTGCCAACATAGCATTTACCACATTGGCAGGTTGCCAGATAAATAACCCCACTGCTTTTACAGTTGGTGAAGTTCCGAATTTGAAAACTCTTGCTTTTATCCCAGTTGAAAAATTCCTTGCTGGGATTAATAGAGTTACATGCTTTGCATGTTCCACAACGATATGTTCCCACTGTTTTATTAGTTAGCCATGTTCGTGTGTTCACTGCTTGATAATGACTATGGACCAATTGGTCCGACAGATTTCTGGATCTCCTATACGTAATTGAAGGACCATTCCCCAAAACTGTATTAAAGTCCTCATCTTCAAGGAGAATGTGCCAATGTTTATTGAGGGTTTGTTTAACTTGCCTCCACTGTTTATTATAGGTGCCCACTACTCGGATCATTTTTGGTCCTAAGTGTTCAGTTGTTGACTCTTTGTATAGCAAGGCATCTACGTTCAGATCTTTTTGCACGTTTATATGCTTTATTAACACAAGTTTTGCTATATCCTCTGTTAATAAATCTGTTAGTCATAATCTCAGATTGTTTTTCAAAATCTAGTGGGGTGGAACAATTTCTCCTAGCTCTAAGGAATTGTCCTGTTGGAATTCCTCCAACCAGGGGTCTTGGGTGTTGGCTTGTGTACAATAGGAGATTGTTTGTAGCCATGGGTTTAGTGTGAACAGTGGACTGCAAACCACCTTGATGTTCTTTGAAGATTTCTAGGTCCAGGAAAACAATCTTTTCACTGCTAATCTCACTGGTCAGCCATAAATTTTGATCATTCCTATTCATGGCCTTTACAAACAAATTGAATTCATCCTCTGTGCCATTCCACAGCACAAGCACATCATCAATGTATCTTGACTATAGGTCTATGTGTTGTGTGTGGACTTGCATCTCTGGGATGAAAACTTTTGTCTCCTCCCACCAGCCTAGATAAATATTGGCATAGGTGGGTGCACAGGTACTGCCCATCGCAGTACCTTGAACCTGGCAATAGTACTTCCCTTTAAAGAGAAAATAGTTGTGATTGAAAACAAATTCTAGTAATTCTAGAATAAACCTAGTGTGATTCTGATACTCCAGGCTTCTGGCTTTCAGAAAATGTGCCACTGCAGCCAACCCTACTGGGTGCTGAATGCTCGTATATAATGACTCTACATCTAGTGAAGCCAAAAAGGACCCTGCTGCGACTTGGATACCATCGATCTTTCTTAACACATCCGTGGTGTCTTTGGTGTGTGAAGGTAAACTTGTCACGTAAGGACGTAATACCTGATTTAGGTATGTACTCGCATGTTCGCTTAGTGAGTCAATGCCTGAAACTATAGGCCGGCCAGGAGGATTTTGTGGGTTTTTATGAAGCTTTGGTATGCTATAAAAAGTAGCAATTTTAGGTTTTTCTTATAGCATATATTTCAACTCTTGTTCGGAGATAACCTCACTTTCAAGTCCTTTTCTCAAGATTGTCCTAAGTGTTTGATAGAAGGCTATCATGGGATCTCTAGAGAGAATTTCATAGCATTTACGATTGTTCAATAATCTGAGATTTTCAGTACAGTATTTTTCTTCATCTAACACCGCAATATTTCCTCCTTTGTCCGAAGGTTTTATAATGATCCCCTTAAGGTCAGTCAACTCTTTTAGGGCCAATCTCTCTTGGGATGTCATATTCTCTTGTCCACCTTTCAAAGGTAACCGTTCCAAATCTTTTGTTACTAGTTTTAGGAACATTGAAATATTGTTGTTAGAGCTCAATAGTGAGGTGTATCAACTTTTAGGTTTTAAAGAGGTAAAGGGGCCTTGTCCTGTGTTTCTGTGTCTCTCTTCTTCTAAGGGTATCAAATTTCTGAGATTTTCATGATCTCCCTCATCTGCCGAGGCCAAAAATTCTTGTGGGGTGCTAAATTACTCCATTCTCTTGTATTATTTATGAAGTGCTAACTTACGCCCAAACAGATTAATGTCTTTTACCCAATCGAAAAGGTTGAAGTTACATGATGGGGTAAAAGATAGTCCCTTTTTAAGGATTAACTCTTGAGAGGGGGTTAGGGGGATGTCACATAAATTGACCACTTGCAGTTCATTTTGTTGGTTTAATGTGGATGATGGTAACTCATTCTCCTCCCTCTGCTCCGACCCCTGTATCCCCATACCTCTCTGTCTCTGAGTTTTCCTTTTACCCCTTCTTGTCCTGTACCTCTTCCCCGATATCCTCTCCCCCGTCCACCCCCACGTGTCTCTAAAAAAGTTCGGTCACCTGTGGAAATGCCTGTCGCAGAACTGTTATCATCAGTATCCGAATTTTCCCACTCTGTCGATGATTCGTGGTATTCTTTATGTGAATTCTTATAAGGCTTATACACTTTTCCTGTTTGATAATCGTTGTAATCTCGTGTGAACTTTCTGTGAATGCATTCTTTAATTTCCTTAGTAAACTTTTCAATGTTTTTTTTAAATTTTAGTTCTAAATCAGCCAAAATCTTCTTCCTTATCCCACTTTTCACTTTGTGCAATTTCCAAATTTAATTCCACTTTAGCTTCATCTAATTTACCCATTTGATTCTGAATCAGAAGAAGCATAAGTTCTTTTGAACAATTGGAAAGCACTTTCTCCCATTTCTTAATGAAAGTTTTGTTTAGGGCCCCAAATGCTGGAATGTACTGATCCTTAGTCCTCTGGGAATAAAGTCCTTTCTAACATAATTGTTAAGACTCGTAGTTTCCCAGAATAGACAAATCTCCCTTTTATATTTCTTTTCTAAATTAGAGAAATATGACTTAATGTCTTCCTGAGTACTAGGGACATTATCTGACATTTATTGTCTACTCGAGTGGTCAGGAAACCAGAGTTAGTAGAGTCAGTGTGTGTCCTAATAGGGTTCTCTCTCTTTCGTGTATGCATATGTTTATACCCTGATGGCACCACTCTAGAAAATTTCTTGTATCTTTTCAGCAGGCTGAGCGGGCACTTTGTGTTTTTTGTGTGTTCCCAGTACCTTTCCCTGAGGTACTCCACTCACGACCTTAGCCCAACCTGAAAAAGTTCCATTTATCACAACCCTCTGTTGTCTGTCCTTTAACCAGTTTTCAATCCAGGTGCATATATTTTTACTGAGTCTAATTTGTTTTATTTTGTACACCAACCTCTTGTGTGGAACCGTATCAAAAGCCTTTGCAAAATCTAAGTAGACCACATCAACTGCATTACCATTGTATAATTTCCTACGTATCTCCTCAATGAAATAAATAAGGTTAGTTTGGCATGATCTATCCTTCATAAATGCATGCTGACTATTACTTAATATTTTGTTTTCCATTAGGTATTCCTGAACATTATCCTGTATTAAACCTTCAAGTAATTTTCCCACTATTGAAGTCAGGCTTAAAGGTCTGTAATTCCCTGGTTGTGATCTTGCTCCCTTTTTAAATATACAGTGGCGGCAGAGTTTATTCTCATGCGGCCGCCACCGCAATGTGAGGGCAGACGCGGATATTTTTTTTTCTCGCAGCGCGCCAGCCCGAAAACACCTGCGGGACAAGACGGGCAAATGCAGCAATAAAGCTGGTCGCAGCAGTAGGTAGCACATCTGCTTTACACCAATCTTGTGGTTCTGAGCCTGTGGATATGGAGTCCTTGAATATTAAATGTAATGGTTTGGCTATTACTGAACTTAAGTCCTTGAGAACTCTTGGGTGTATGCAATCGGGGCCAGGTGCTTTATTTACTTTAATTTTTTCAAGCTGCCTATGAACTTCTTCCTCAGTTAACCAAGTGTTCATTAATATAGAGGTTGTGGCTTCCTCCTGTGGCACTACTATTGAAATTGATTCTTCCCTGGTAAACACAGAGGCAAAGAATGTGTTTAATACCTCTGCTTTTTCCTTATCTCCAATAATCTGCCTGCCCATCACACACTGAAAGGGTCCTATATTTTCTTTTTACTTTTTAGGGTTGATCTTACTTTTTATTTCAATCCTTTTTTCATTATCCATTTTTGCTCATTTGCCCTTTGCTATTTTTGGTACATTCCTTATAATTCTGATACGATGTCTTTAATGACACGGTGTGCAAACGGATCCTCTGACACGTTTCGGCCGATTTTTTAAAGATTTTTATTCATCACCATATCAGCCTTGTCTGAATTTACTTCTACTTTGTTTGATATTACCAAATCCAGTATTGCCCCTCTCCTGGTTGGTTCCTCAATAATTAGGGTCATATAATTGTCTTTAAGCATCCCCAAAAACGTGTTTCCATTTGTTGTAACGCTAATCTCATTGCCCCAATCTATGTCTGGATAATTAAAATCCCCCATTATGCAAACATGACCCAGTTTTGATGCCTTCTCCATTTGCAAAAGTATTTTATCTTCCTCAATCTCACAGATATTTGGTGGTTTATAGCATATTCCCACAAACATTTTCTTTATACTTTGACCTCCACTGCTAATTTCTATCCACAAGGGCTCTACATTTTCATAATTCCCTTCATAAACATCTTCCCTTATAATAGGTTTTAGATCTGGTTTAACATATAGACATACTCCACCACCTCTTCTATTTGCTCGAGCCTTCCGAATAAGGTAATAGCCCTCTAAATTAACTGCCCAGTCAATGAGTTTCATCCCACCATGTTTCAGTAATGCCTATGATATCATACTGCTCCCTAGCAGCTATTAATTCAAGCTCCCCTGACAAGCAGTGAGACACCCATAGTACACACAGATAATACTAGAACACTTCTAAAGACTAAACTAAGTTGGCGCAGAAAGGAATGAACAGATATGATAATAGTACAGGCTGAAAAAAAATGAAATTAATTGAGAATTGTGTAATTTATTTTGGATTGGATTAATTGATTGGTGGTAATTTAGTTCCCAGTATTACACTTCGGGCTCCTGGTTTAGTAATCCACTTGGGCCGGTCCAAACATACTCCGGAGTTACTATGCCGAGAACTCCTATCAAGAGCATGCTTCCTCCTTTTACAATAGTGAGAACGACCTTGGACCCTTATTACTGGCGAACATAACTGAACACAACAAACGGCGACAGGACTACACTTAGTAATTGTTCAGCATGTGTCTTATACAATGTTCTAATATCAGTTATTATTTGTTTACGTGTACATGTTGTTTGATTGTGCTTTGGGTATGTACAATGGATTTTTTGCAGTTATATGTCTTGTGTGTTAGCTATATTGTTTTTGTTTATTTTGTATACTCTGTGGGTTACGCATCCAGATTAATTGGAAAGTTACATTCATTGTTTAACCCTATCCGGATCCTAATTGATAGAAGGGAACTCCCTCTTGGGTATTTAATGTTAGCCCTAGGATTCATTAGACCAAACCCCCTGATGAAGCGTCATTTGACGAGAAACGTGTGGAGGTTAGATCATCACGCAGTGATGTCAGATACCATTATGATGGACGTCTTGATGCGGACATCCCTCTCCTTCCACGAGGACGCCGACTCTGACTGCACTAACAGCTTTCCAGTTGGATCCACCTTCTTTTTTTCCATCAAGGACTGTGGTTTGGGGATTGCGGGACCTGGGTTCCCGGGACCTGACCCCTATAGTTGTGCCTACTCGGGTGTGAGGGATATGAGGATCCATATAATCTTATTTTACAGTATATGTAAGTGTACTATTTGTTTCATTTTTATGTACATTTTATTGATTTGAAATGTACTGTGTTTTCCTTTCTTACACTCTTTTATTGTTTTCTACTACTTTTTAAACTCAGGCACCTTGTGATCCTCAGCAGAGGATCACTACACACTGTACACAAATGCAACACAATCCCCAAATAGCACTGTGCGGATGTGCCAGTGTTTGTGGTGTAGAAGTCGCCCAATCCTGGGTATGTAGGCTTATGATGGTGCCGGCACACCGTGGGAGCTCGTGTTGTACTGAACCTGTTGCAGCCCTGTTCTTCAAAAAGGTGCTTTGGTACCACAGTCTCTTTATAGTCAGTGAGGATCCCCTCCAGCGACGCATGATCTCTTTTCCACTCCGGAATGAAGCTATCTGCTCCTGTCACCAAGTGTACTCTCTCTGCAGATCTTGAACGAACCAGCTGTTCTCAGGTCTGTGCAAATGTAATCTACTGTCATGGCTGCCCCCCTCTTAAAAGCCACCCTCCCTCTTAGTCCCTCCTTCGCCACCAGCCTTTCTACAGGCTCACCACAGTCACATGTCCCTTGAAGAGGAACCTGCTAGGGGGCAGTGTGCATGTGTTCCTTGCCATACACAGAGGGTTACATATCTATTGTAACACAGTGTGTTCCGCTTGGCTGCGGTTTAGTTTAATCCTGGCCCCTCTTAGTTAATATTGTAGGAGAAGTGTACCTCACTGAGGATTTTTAACTAGCCTATCTAAGATGCTCTTCAGTGTGGGAGGGTAGCCTTGTAATGATTATCTTAATTTAGGATTGGGAATGTTAACAACCTGAACTGCTAACTGCAAACACTTACAACATAGTCTTTTAAAGGAGCAATCACTCCTAGGACCAAAGTAAACTAATTCCAGTGACCTGTTTAAGGTCTCATCTGGGTAATTGATATATATTTTTTTTAACCCAAATCTTGCACCTATATTTTTTATGTATTTATTAAAGTGAGCCTTGGGAGTTTTTTTTTTTTTAATTTTCTCTGGCTGCTCCCTTTTGTGTGATGTCACTGTGTGATCAGCAAGAGCTTGTACAGCCAGAGCCCCCCACCTCCCCCCTTATCTTTATTGGCTCTCTGATAAGGACAGAGAAAAAGGGAAAGGAAACACTTGATTAACAAACATTTCCCCATTTAGACGCCCCTAAGAATTTCAACTGGCTAAGTACTGTATGTGGAATTGCACCTTTGCGTAAACTTTGGCAGGACTTTGGACTGAAACTTCAACAACAGGAACTGACAAAATAACAATATTTGAAATGCATTGTGGGTTACTGCTTCCCCTTTTCTATAAACAATAGTGATGAACCATTTTTTAATGATCCTCATGACAATTTATCATACAACAAGGAGTCCCACTGTAAGTAGTTTCACTATGGTTATCACAGGCAGATCTATCATCTGAGCTTTTGTTTTCAACAAAACAGGAAATGTTCTCTGTCACCGTATTGTAAACACTTTCCAATATTTACTTCTGTTGTGCTTGAATGGTTCCACCATGAGGTATGAAAAAAACCAATGTCTCTTCCTTTTTATCTCTGATTATAAATAAATATTACATATTGAAAGGACCCCTCTTCATTCTCAAATATAGAAATAAGACATTTACAAGTACAAGGACATCTTCAATGGCACATTGCACTGCACTTCTTTGTAGGGTTGCCAGGTGTCCAGTATTGAACCGGACTGTCCTGTGTTTGGACCCTCTGTTCAGTAAAAAATTAGGGGTAATACTGGACATGTATGTGTATACCGGTGTTACCTCTCTGGACATAGTGACCTGACCGGCTCAGAGGGCAGGAGGATTTCCCAGAGCAGGGCTGTTGCTAGGGGGCTTGGCAGCTTTCTCCACCCTGATTGGCTGCTACTGGGTAATTCAGCCAATCAGGAGGAGGTGTCAGGAGCCTAGGGGTGGGGCCGAGGAGAGGAAGAAACAGCATGGAGAGGTGTGTGTGTGTGTATTTGTGTCTCGAGCACGTCACACCTTTCCCCATTGTGTCCAGTATTTTTGGAGAAGCCACCTGGCAACCCTACTTCTGTGCAGAAGCAGCTGGGACAGACTGAGGCACCGAACCAGACTACCCGGGGGTCCTTATGAAGTTGTCACTTTTGCATACTTTTGATAACGAAGAAATTTGGATCATCACTAAGGTTGTTCACATTCAAAGTTAATTCAGTCATACATTCCTAATATAGACCTGCAGCGGTCTAATACAAAGGCAGAAGTAAAATATCTACTTCTGACAGTTTTGTTGCATTGTATTGTATGTCTTTATTTATATAGCGCCATTAATGTACATAGCGCTTCACAGTAGGAATACACGTGGTAATCAAATAAATAACAGATAATATAAATAACAGATCATGGGAATAAGTGCTTCAGACATAAAAGTAACATTAAGGAAGAGGAGTCCCTGCCCCGAGGAGCTTACAGTCTAATTGTTTAATTTTTATATAGCGTCCATCAGGTACGCTACCCGTAACAAATGTGAAAACAATGTAAAACACAGGAATACACGTGCAAGATGAGGACTAGAGTCAGATATAAAACCATTGCTTGAAAGGAAGAATTTTCGATCTAGTTGTTAGAATATTAGTATTGGAGGAGACATGTGGTATATGCAATACTTGACATGCGTCTGTCAGATATGAAAGAGAAGACTAAATACAATTATCCAGAGGATCTGCATAAATCACATGGTTTTCACCTGGCGGCTAATTAGTGTTTCCCTTGTAGAACTCGTTCTACTCTTATCTCACCCACCCCTACTCGTTCTCAGTTATTCACAGCTTCACTCGACACTAGTAATTACCTGCTGAGTAAGTCCTCTTCCCTGCCCTGAAACAGCTATCTCAGCCCACGCACACCTTCTTATTAAATAATCACTTTGGGATCTTCAATTACAAAATGTTGCAAGTGTTATTAAAATCTTTTATTATGCATTCACATTAGCAATATAGACGTTTGTTGTGACACATTGCTCCGTTTTCTGCTTGCGTTTGCGTCATGTAAGAAACTGTGGTTTTTTTTTTACATTTGACAAACATTGTTGGCCAGAAAACGATGCGGCCCTGAGACCAGGCGGATTATTTTGAAGCAAATACAAGATACAAAAAGGGACGCACGGAGACGCACAGAGTTTGCTACATGTCATTAACAGATATCAATGTGACGCAAACGTGCGCAAAACTTGCAGCAAAGACCTTCATAGATTGTCGCAAAGAGACGTGGTGAAAATGACGCAATTTGCATCAATTTTGCTCCACATTTATCTTGTATGTATTGTATGTCTTTATTTATATAGCGCCATTAATGTACAAAGTGCTTCACAGTAGTAATACATGTGGTAATCAAATAAATAACAAATAATACAAATAACAGATCATGGGAATAAGGGTTTGTGACAGGGTGAATGAACGTCACCAGCCATATACCTGGCAAACCTATGTTTAGGCTTGCAGTGCAGCAGTGACGAGGTTAAGTTTCAGTTGAGAAGAGCTGCTTAATTAGTCTGACCCCAGCTGCATAATCAAGGTGTTTGAAAACCACCAGGCTGTACACACATGCAAGCTAGCTGGTCAGGAGACAGGACTGAAATACTGAAGAGATTACAGCTATAAGGTCTGTTTTTCAAAGTACATGTGTGATGAACTGTCTGTGTCCTGCATGCTGAAGAGAAGCTGCCTTGTTTTCTATGCTGAAGAGATTTGTTTTGTCTGCTGAAGAGAAGCTATTTTGTTTTTGTCTGCTGAAGAGAAGCTATTTTGTTTTGTGTGCTGTATGTTTTTAAGGCTCAATAAAGAAGCCTTATCAAGAGAACCCACGTGTGTAGTTGCATGTACCCTGCAACAGGGCTTCAGACATAAAAGTGTAGAAAATGGAAGCAGGCACACGGTCTTATGCAAAGAATATTTAATGTGCCACCAAAAGGTCCAACGTTTCGGCAGAGAACTGCCTTTATCAAGGATATGGCTACAACATACATCTAAAATCACCACTATATATACCTAATGGGTACTCACCCCTCCATGACTGCTGCTGCCATGCTCAAGGAAGTCGACGCCCACATCGTGACATCAGAACGTCAGCGGGACGTGGTGTGATGACGTCATGCACCACCAGGGGGGGGCGGGTACCTGGTAAGAGACTACCTCCGTTATGCCTGCAAGAGGCAAAGATGGTGGTCCTGTGAGTGCAGGACATGCGGGGAGCAGCCCTTCTCCTGGCAGCTGAAGCTCCCCTGGTGACATCAGAGTACCCTCACGATGTGACGCGATGACATCAGACGTCCCGGAGGGGGTGGGCCCCAGGCAGTAGACTCGCCGAAGCAGTTGTTGATAGGGCCGGATGCCTAGGGGACCTGCAGAGTCACTGTTCTCCACACATGAGTGTGTCAAGAGGGCAAGTGCTAGAGGGAGAAGAGGAGATCAGCAGTGACACATCCTCCTCTGAGACAGCAGAAAAAGAGTCAAGGAAGGCAGGAGGAGAGTTAGGAAGTGGTGTAGGATGGGAAGAGGAAACAGAGGGGATGTTCTGACGTATGGATTCCACCTTTTCCTTAAAATAGTCAGCAAAGTCTTGAGGTGAGATGGAGGAAGAAGAAGAGGCAGCTGAGGATGGTTTGAGTAGAGAGTCAAAAACAGAGAAGAGTCGGCGTGGGTTAGACTTGTGTGTGTTGATTAGTGAAGAAAAGTAGGTTTGTTTAGCCTGAGAGAGGGCAGAGTTGAAACAGGATTGCATACATTTGTAGTGAAGGAGTGTGACGGTGAAGGGGTACCCAGGCCATTAATAAAGGTATTTGGCCCGGCTGGGTGCCCCTGAACCAGATTCGGAATTGTAGAGTGTCAGCTCTGCAACCCAACCAGGGTAATAATACTGCAAATGTATTCAAAATGCCTGTGTCTCTCCCCCCAGGGATAAGGGGGCAATATTTATACCATGTATCAACTGTATAAGCCATGTAACAGGGTCCCCTGAGTCATAGTGGGTAAGTATAATGTGTCAGCTCTGCAGCCCACTGCTGGCTACAAGCCTGTACATTTGTTAGAATTGTCTGTGTGTTTCCCACCAGGGATAAGGTGGCGAGGATCATATCATGTTTTAAATGTAAGGGTTATTGTAACAATGTTTTTCTGAATAAGGGGAAAAGAAAATGTTTTTTAACAATCCCCAAGGGTTATATTTTTATTACAGTAAGGAAGTAATTTAGTATGGATAAAAATCCATTTGCATAGGGAGCTACTCCGCCTACCAGCTTCATAGACCAGGAGATGAAGTTGTTAACCATTGGGGTAGCCAGGATATGGATGTGTTAAACATTTTGTTAGCAAAGAGAGATGAAGGAAGAGAATCTCAATAAGCATCCTGTCAAACGGCAGACTTTCAGGCGCTGAGCCGGCATGGGGGCTAGCATGACAAATGGGGAAAGATGGCATTTATCGCGCATGTTCAGTTGCTATACTGAAGCTCTGCCAGGTTCTGTAGAGACTGGCAGCACTCTGCTATAGGTGGGATGAATGGTTTCCACTTAAAAGATTGGCTGCATATGATACACTCAGGGGAACTTGCCTGCTTGCAGTTTGGCTGTGACATCTCTAATACAGAGTGCTTTTCCTGGTAATGTACAGGTTAATAAAAGCTTCAGTCAGACAGAACTTTGCAGCTAATATTGACAGATTTACTATAAATCATTCTTCCTGTTATTAAACAGGTTATTAAGAATTTATATTAGCGTTAGGGACCCCTGATATGTGGTCTGCCTTGGCGTTTGCTCAGGGGCTTACAACAATTTTGGCCAAAAATGTCAAACTAAAAGACCATTTACTTATTAGATATTTATCCATATATATTTAGGCACTGTACCGTGTATGAGTCTCACTAGATGTGCTAAAAACTGAGCTTTGTCTGTGTTTTATGTTATGTCTCTGGTTTTAATGCATATTGCCATGCTCAGTAGCACTCCTCTGACACTCATATTCTTATATATATGTTGTGGGTATTTTGGGGGTTTAATAGGAGCTTGTTAGGTGTCCAGTATGTTTTTATGATACAGATAGGCTTTGGGTGTTTTTAAAAAGTCCGGTGCAGCCAGTCAAAAGTTAGTTCCATCATGTAACAAGATTCATCTGAGCTACAGCGTGCGGTGCAAAGGTCATAACATCGTAACTAAGGATTGCACCCTGCTTCAAAAGTTTGCTAGAACTAAGGATTGGAGAACGAATCCTGCAAGACAGAACGAGAATATTCCTTTCGGCGGAGTAACAGGGGCTACAAGCGGCGCCCCTAGCCAAGGACGGTTACACGGCTCTTTTTGTGCAGCAGCCCCGCTTATGGGAATTGATGCCTAGAGACTTGATTTTTCTGTGGATTTCGTTCCGTGGACATATTATTTCATTTTGCCCCATTCCAGTAAGTGTTTATTCGTGTTATTTTGTAAATCAAGCTGTGTGTGTTTCTCGTGTAAATAAATCACAATTTATTTTATCTCACGCTTTTTTCAATCAAAGGATCCAGGTATTTTAAAAGCATTTTTCTCCCGTGACAAGGAGGTCTACGAGAGTGTGAGATTTCCTCCAGAGGCGTTCAGAGGAACGAGTGGAAAAACGCAGCATGCGTGTGTGGGAATTTAACCAGGGTCTAGGGTTAGAAGGGCGTGGACGGCAGAGAGAAACCGGGCAAGTAGATCAAGAGAGGAGGATAAGGCAGAGTTGTAGTTCCTGACCAGGTTGTCAGGGTCTGTAGCAGAAAACCGAGAGAGAGGGAGGAACGTAAAGTGGAATCAAAAGCTGGTAGGTTAATAAAGCACAGGTCACTGCAGATATGAGGGGGAGATGGAGATGGAGAAATGGAGATGTGAAAGAGACAAAATGAGATGAGGTGATGGTCAGAGAGAGGAAAGGCGGAAATTGAGAAAGCAGAGAAAGGTTTTTAGTGAAAACCAGGTCTAGGTAGTGGCCATCTTTGTGGGTGCTGGCTGCAGTCCACTGTTGAAGGCCAAGAGAAGAGGTTAGAGAAGCCCAAGGGAGAGAGGGGGCATCAATGTGGCAGTTGAAGTCCCCAAGGAGAAGAACAGAGGAGTCTGAGGAGAGAAAGAAAGATAGCCAGGATTCAAAGTGAGAGAGAAAGGCAGAAGGGGAATGAGTAGGGTAGGTGGGCGATAGATGACCGCCACGTGGACAGGGAGAGGAGAGAAGATCTGGACAGTGTGAGCCTCAAAGGAAGGAAAAGCAAGAGAGGGAGGAATAGGAAGGGTTCGGTAACGGCAGAGAGAGAGCAGGAGCCCCATGCCTCCACCCCTGCCATCAGGGTGTAGAGTGTGGGAGAAAGAAAGGCCACTATCAGAGAGGGCAGCTTCCAGTGCAGAGTTAGACGGAGTGAGACAGGTCTCAGTTATAGCAGAGTGAGAAAGAAAGAAGTCATGCACAGAGAGGAACTTGTTAGAAAGGGAGCGAGCATTCCAAAGGGCACAGGAGAAAGGGAGAGAGGAGGGAGTGTAACAGGGGCTGGGTATGAGGTTGGAGGGGTTGACACCAGAAGGAGTAGATGTTGCATTTGGCAGGTGAGGACGAGCGCATGTAGGAATAAGGCAGGGACCAGGATTGGAAGAGATATCCCCAGAAAGGAGAGATGGAGATATATGAATAGAGTTGGAGTCATGAGGCTGGTAGAAAGAAGTGCATAATTTGAAAACAAGTGAGGCCATAGCAACTATAAAAAGTAAAGGTGGCATCACAGCAATAGTTAAGTGCTGAGATATGCAGTCTGGGATAGATAGTATCCCCCTTTCCAGCATAGATCTAATCCAGGAATCAGGGCCAGTAGGTGTTGTCCACTTGTTCACTCCTTTTGAACTCACTTTTAAACTCCAGTTTGCTTGCTACTTACAATGGGCTACTTGGACATGGGTTGCATCACCATTCATTGGTTAGAGAGGGACAAACATTTTGGCCTACTGTATCGCTCCATGAACTAAGACCTGGACTTCAAATCCACTGAGGATCTGAATATATTGGGTCTTTTCTGACAATCTTTCCTTTGTGCATTCACTTAGAGGTCTATTTTAAGATCCCTATGCAGGTGCAGCTCTAAGCTTAATGCTGATGAAATGCTGTGTGGGTGCATGAGCTGTGAGCAATGCATAGGGCTCAGGAAGTTACAAGCAAAAGATGGAAGGCAAAAAAACATGTATAGCATTATTTGTAGACATTGTCCACCAAGATTATCTCTCCGTCATTGTTTACTGCCAAACAGACTCTATTCTTAGCCTTACGTGTCACTGCACAGTATAAAGAGCTTGTGTGGTTCACAAGGACCTGCTGCTGAATTATTTCCTCTAACACTGAATCATAATCCACCAGAGTGTCCTCCCTCCAGGTCTTTCAGAAACCAACTCACCTGCATACAATGAGAGATATGACAGTCTGTTACCAAGTGCTTTAGGTGTGTTTAGTATCAAGCACTCAGGTGTAATAAAGGTATTTGAGGACGTGTACCTGCCTGCTCTTACCTTCTTCTCACAAACGTCACGCAGACTCACAAAGGTCACGCAGCCTCACAAACGTCACACAGCCTCGCAAACGTCACACAGCCTCATGTCACGCAGCCTCACAAACATCACACAGCCTCACGTCACACAGCCTCACGTCACGCAGCCTCACAAACATCACACAGCCTCACGTCACACAGCCTCACAAAGGTCACGCAGCCTCACAAACGTCACACAGCCTCGCAAACGTCACACAGCCTCACATCACGCAGACTCACAAACATCACACAGCCTCACGTCACGCAGCCTCACATCACGCAGCCTCACAAACTTCACGCAGCCTGACAAACGTCTCTCAGCCTCCCAAACTTCACGCAGCCTCACAAACGTCTCTCAGCCTCACAAACGTCTCTCAGCCTCCCAAACTTCACGCAGCCTCACAAACGTCTCTCAGCCTCACAAACGTCTCTCAGCCTCACAAACGTCTCTCAGCCTCACAAACTTCACGCAGCCTGACAAATGTCTCTCAGCCTCCCAAACTTCACGCAGCCTCACAAACGTCTCTCAGCCTGACAAACGTCTCTCAGCCTCCCAAACTTCACGCAGCCTCACAAACGTCTATCAGCCTGACAAACGTCTCTCAGCCTCCCAAACTTCACGCAGCCTCACAAACGTCTCTCAGCCTGACAAACGTCTCTCAGCCTCCCAAACTTCACGCAGCCTCACAAACGTCTCTCAGCCTCACAAACGTCTCTCAGCCTCACAAACGTCTCTCAGCCTCACAAACTTCACGCAGCCTGACAAACGTCTCTCAGCCTCCCAAACTTCACGCAGCCTCACAAACGTCTCTCAGCCTGACAAACGTCTCTCAGCCTCACAAACGTCTCTCAGCCTCACAAACTTCACGCAGCCTCACAAACGTCTCTCAGCCTCCCAAACTTCACGCAGCCTCACAAACATCTCTCAGCCTCACAAACGTCTCTCAGCCTCACAAACGTCTCTCAGCCTCACAAACGTCACGCAGTCTCAAAAACGTCACGCAGCCTCACAAACGTCACGCAGCCTCATATCACGCAGCCTCACAAATGTCCCGCAGCCTCACATCACACAGCCTCACAAATGTCACTCAGCCTCACAAACGTCTCTCAGCCTCACAAACGTCTCTCAGCCTCACAAACGTCACGCAGTCTCACAAACGTCACGCAGCCTCACAAACGTCACGCAGCCTCACAAACGTCACGCAGCCTCACAAACGTCACGCAGCCTCACAAACGTCACGCAGCCTCACAAACGTCACGCAGTCTCACATCACGCAGCCTCACTCAGCTTCTGGCCATCCCTCTCTCTGTGCCGTGCGTTCAAACGTGAGAAGATAGGTTTCAACATCATCCGAGGGCCCCATCTTGTGAAGGTAGTGGCTTTCCCTGGTCATTTTCGGGAGTGGGGCTGCCTCTGCCAGTGGGGTCTTAATGATAATCTCTCTCAGGATCTCGAGTTCCTGCTGTATGCACTGGGCGAACCGTTGTTGCTCCTCTCTCAGCAAGCGTTTTGTCTCTTGCTGAGTTGCATTCGCGTTTTGCAGTGCTGCATTCGCCTCTTGCTGGTTTGCATTAGTCTGTTGCTGGTTTGCATTAGCCTCTTGCAGTGCTGCATTCGCCTCTTGCTGGTTTGCATTAGTCTGTTGCTGGTTTGCATTAGTCTCTTGCTGGGCTATTAACAGCTGTTGCTGAGTTTCATTCGTGTCTTTCTGGGCAGCGACATTGCGTACCAGCGCACTCACCACGTCTTCCATCTTGTTTGGAGAGATAAAAAACTTTTTTTTTTTTTTTGAAAGTTCTTTAACCCGCAGACCTTTTAGTGTTCTGCCCGCATTCTCCACCATATGTGACAAACAGCTTACTCCGGGGCTCCGCCGTCTGTCCGGGACTGTTAGAACACGGTCTTTTAGGGTAGGTTAAATGACGAGGCGTCATGTGCTGTTCCTTTAAACAGGCTATGCCTGCTTTATTCAGTCCCAGGCACTGAGACTGCCACAGTGCATACAACAGAAAACAGATCAAAACAAAAAGCTGCTCACCTGAGCAATAACTTAACTTACGTTTTCCCTGACTCCGGGTTGAAGTGGCTTTTCCACATCCAACAACAAAATAAGGTACTTTGCAGTTTTGGGCACAAAGGAACAGAATCATTGAACCTGTTTGGGGAGAGGCTTTTCCTCTCTCTGCTTCCAGCAGCCTTCCTGTCTCCAGGCTCTTGGTGAGAGGGGAGAGGAACCAGGTGTAGAGGGAGAAAGGGGGTGGCCCGGTATTAAAGGGGTTGCACCCCATATGGCCATCCCCTGACCTCACCAGAGAGACAAGGGGTTAACTGGACTGCGGTCCAGGGATGAGGTTTGCACCTTGTTGTACCTTGAAAATGTATGTTCCCGTTCCCATGTTTCATTATAATCCTGTATTTTAATGTTTTAAAGTGCATTTCTGTATCTCCAATTCTGGAGGTCGCAGAGAGTTCATATTTGGCCAATATGTGGAGTCACTGTAGGCATTAAAAACTGGCAAGGTCAACCCACTGAGCCCACCAGAATGGAACTTTATGTGTAGATATTACAGTGTATATGTATTTTATTTTGGATCTGTTCTGAAAATGCAGACTCCATTTGCTAGGCTAATAAGTCATGAAGGGCAGACGCCTGAGTAGCCTAAGCACGGTGATCAAAAAGTAACTGCCTTGATTGTTACCCAATGTCTAGGGATTAAGTATTAGTCAATCAACAAACTCTGCCAGTCTAATTGTTACCTGAGGGCATGGGTTAGTCTGTTAGTCTGTGTCTCCACATTAGAGAGTGGATACAGATAATTGTTCACCAATAGGCTGTGTTCAATGTTAAGAATAGGGTTGCACAGGTATATAAACTGTGTCAACCCTACAGTTTTTAGTTGTGCTGGATTGCTGGAGTTGTGCTTCTGATACCATCTTGAATGTCACTGGATTGCTGGAGTTGTGCTTCTGATTCCACCTGGAATGTCACTGGATTGATGGAGAATTGCTAGCTGATACTTCTCCATTCCACAACCCTAAGTAAGTGTTACCTTCTTGTCTGTTAATTGTACTATATTGATGTGTTCACCTTATTTAAGGAATAAATTATATTTTATTATATCTAAGCCTCGTTCAGTTCAACCCAGATATTTGGTGTTCATTATATCTTGTCATAAGCTACCGTGACACCAGGAAATCAGTCTTAAATACCTGATTTCTTATTAGCAGGACAGGTGACAGAAATCAGGCAGCAGACAAACTCTGGACTGGATCCCTCATCCTTCAGTTTCAGCACTTGCCAAACTGTGGGATGGAGTGCATGTATTATAAGGCTGCACTCCCAGGCCAAACAGGATAGAAACTGTTCAGTATCCTGGGAGCCCTATATATGGAATTTATTACCATCCCCTGGTTTCTGTCACAGTGTATACCGGTATTACCTCTCTGGGCGTGTATGTGTATACCGGTATTACCTCTCTGGGCGTGTGTGTGTATACTGGTATTACCTCTCTGGGCGTGTATGTGTATACCGGTATTACCTCTCTGGGCATGTGTGTGTATACCGGGATTACCTCTGGCCGTGTATGTGTATACCGGTATTACTTCTCTGGGCGTGTGTGTGTATACCGATATTACCTCTCTGGGCGTGTATGTGTATACCGGTATTACTTCTCTGGGCATGTGTGTGTATACCGGTATTACCTCTCTGGGCGTGTATGTGTATACCGGTATTACTTCTCTGGGCATGTGTGTGTATACCGGTATTACCTCTCTGGGCGTGTATGTGTATACCGGTATTACCTCTTTGGCCGTTTATGTGTATACCGGTATTACCTCTCTGGGCGTGTATGTGTATACCGGTATTACTTCTCTGGGCATGTGTGTGTATACCGGTATTACCTCTCTGGGCGTGTATGTGTATACCGGTATTACCTCTCTGGCCGTTTATGTGTATACCGGTATTACCTCTCTGGGCGTGTATGTGTATACCGGTATTACCTCTCTGGGCGTGTATGTGTATACCGGTATTACCTCTCTGGGCGTGTATGTGTATACCGGTATTACCTCTCTGGCCGTGTATGTGTATACCGGTATTACCTCTCTGGGCGTGTATGTGTATACCGGTATTACCTCTCTGGGCGTGTATGTGTATACCGGTATTACCTCTCTGGGCGTGTATGTGTATACCGGTATTACCTCTGGGCGTGTATGTGTATACCTGTATTACCTCTCTGGGCGTGTATGTGTATACCTGTATTACCTCTCTGGGCGTGTATGTGTATACCGGTATTACCTCTCTGGGCGTGTATGTGTATACCCGTATTACCTCTCTGGGCGTGTATGTGTATACCGGTATTACCTCTCTGGGCGTGTATGTGTATACCTGTATTACCTCTCTGGGCGTGTATGTGTATACCGGTATTACCTCTGGGCGTGTATGTGTATACCTGTATTACCTCTCTGGGCGTGTATGTGTATACCTGTATTACCTCTCTGGGCGTGTATGTGTATACCGGTATTACCTCTCTGGGCGTGTATGTGTATACCGGTATTACCTCTCTGGGCGTGTATGTGTATACCGGTATTACCTCTCTGGGTGTGTGTGTATAGCGGTATTACCTCTCTGGGCGTGTATGTGTATACCGGTATTACCTCTCTGGGCGTGTGTGTGTGTACCGGTATTACCTCTCTGGGCGTGTATGTGTATACCGGTATTACCTCTCTGGGCGTGTATGTGTATACCGGTATTACCTCTCTGGGCGTGTATGTGTATACCGGTATTACCTCTCTGGGCGTGTATGTGTATACCGGTATTACCTCTCTGGGCGTGTATGTGTATACTGGTATTACCTCTCTGGGCGTGTATGTGTATACCGATATTACCTCTCTGGGCGTGTATGTGTATACCGGTATTACCTCTCTGGGCGTGTATGTGTATACCGGTATTATCTCTCTGGGCGTGTATGTGTATAGCGGTATTACCTCTCTGGGCGTGTATGTGTATACCGGTATTACTTCTCTGGGCGTGTGTGTGTATACCGATATTACCTCTCTGGGCGTGTATGTGTATACCGGTATTACTTCTCTGGGCATGTGTGTGTATACCGGTATTACCTCTCTGGGCGTGTATGTGTATACCGGTATTACTTCTCTGGGCATGTGTGTGTATACCGGTATTACCTCTCTGGGCGTGTATGTGTATACCGGTATTACCTCTCTGGCCGTTTATGTGTATACCGGTATTACCTCTCTGGGCGTGTATGTGTATACCGGTATTACTTCTCTGGGCATGTGTGTGTATACCGGTATTACCTCTCTGGGCGTGTATGTGTATACCGGTATTACCTCTCTGGCCGTTTATGTGTATACCGGTATTACCTCTCTGGGCGTGTATGTGTATACCGGTATTACCTCTCTGGGCGTGTATGTGTATACCGGTATTACCTCTCTGGGCGTGTATGTGTATACCGGTATTACCTCTCTGGCCGTGTATGTGTATACCGGTATTACCTCTCTGGGCGTGTATGTGTATACCGGTATTACCTCTCTGGGCGTGTATGTGTATACCGGTATTACCTCTCTGGGCGTGTATGTGTATACCGGTATTACCTCTGGGCGTGTATGTGTATACCTGTATTACCTCTCTGGGCGTGTATGTGTATACCTGTATTACCTCTCTGGGCGTGTATGTGTATACCGGTATTACCTCTCTGGGCGTGTATGTGTATACCCGTATTACCTCTCTGGGCGTGTATGTGTATACCGGTATTACCTCTCTGGGCGTGTATGTGTATACCTGTATTACCTCTCTGGGCGTGTATGTGTATACCGGTATTACCTCTGGGCGTGTATGTGTATACCTGTATTACCTCTCTGGGCGTGTATGTGTATACCTGTATTACCTCTCTGGGCGTGTATGTGTATACCGGTATTACCTCTCTGGGCGTGTATGTGTATACCGGTATTACCTCTCTGGGCGTGTATGTGTATACCGGTATTACCTCTCTGGGTGTGTGTGTATAGCGGTATTACCTCTCTGGGCGTGTATGTGTATACCGGTATTACCTCTCTGGGCGTGTGTGTGTGTACCGGTATTACCTCTCTGGGCGTGTATGTGTATACCGGTATTACCTCTCTGGGCGTGTATGTGTATACCGGTATTACCTCTCTGGGCGTGTATGTGTATACCGGTATTACCTCTCTGGGCGTGTATGTGTATACCGGTATTACCTCTCTGGGCGTGTATGTGTATACTGGTATTACCTCTCTGGGCGTGTATGTGTATACCGATATTACCTCTCTGGGCGTGTATGTGTATACCGGTATTACCTCTCTGGGCGTGTATGTGTATACCGGTATTATCTCTCTGGGCGTGTATGTGTATAGCGGTATTACCTCTCTGGGCGTGTATGTGTATACCGGTATTACCTCTCTGGGCGTGTATGTGTATACCGGTATTACCTCTCTGGGCGTGTATGTGTATACCGGTATTACCTCTCTGGGCGTGTGTGTGTACCGGTATTACCTCTCTGGGCGTGTATGTGTATTCCGGTATTACCTCTCTGGGCGTGTATGTATATACCGGTATTACCTCTCTGGGCGTGTATGTGTATAGAGGTATTACCTCTCTGGGCGTGTATGTGTATTCCGGTATTACCTCTCTGGGCGTGTCTGTGTATACCGGTATTACCTCTCTGGGCGTGTATGTGTATACCGGTATTACCTCTCTGGGCGGGTATGTGTATACCGGTATTACCTCTGGGCGTGTGTGTGTATACCGGTATTACCTCTCTGGGTGTGTATGTGTATACCGGTATTACCTCTCTGGACGTGTATGTGTATACCGGTATTACTTCTCTGGGCGTGTATGTGTATACCGGTATTACCTCTCTGGGCGTGTATGTGTATTCCGGTATTACCTCTCTGGGCGTGTATGTGTATACCGGTATTACCTCTCTGGGCGTGTATGTGTATACAGGTATTACCTCTCTGGGCGTGTATGTGTATACCAGTATTACCTCTCTGGGCGTGTATGTGTATTCCGGTATTACCTCTCTGGGCGTGTATGTGTATAACCGGTATTACCTCTCTGGGTGTGCATGTGTATACCGATATTACCTCTCTGGGCGTGTATGTGTATACCGGTATTACCTCTCTGGGCGTGTATGTGTATACTGGTATTACCTCTCTGGGCGTGTATGTGTATACCGGTATTACCTCTCTGGACGTGTATGTGTATACCGGTATTACCTCTCTGGACGTGTATGTGTATACCGGTATTACCTCTCTGGGCGGGTATGTGTATACCGGTATTACCTCTCTGGGCGTGTGTGTATACCGGTATTACCTCTCTGGGCGTGTATGTGTATACCGGTATTACCTCTCTGGGCGTGTATGTGTATACCGGTATTACCTCTCTGGGCGTGTATGTGTATACCGGTATTACCTCTCTGGGCGTGTATGTGTATACCGGTATTACCTCTCTGGGTGTGTGTGTGTATACCGGTATTACCTCTCTGGGCGTGTATGTGTATACCGGTATTACCTCTCTGGGCGTGTATGTGTATACCGGTATTACCTCTCTGGGTGTGTGTGTGTATACCGGTATTACCTCTCTGGGTGTGTGTGTGTATACCGGTATTACCTCTCTGGGCGTGTATGTGTATACTGGTATTACCTCTCTGGGTGTGTGTGTGTATACCGGTATTACCTCTCTGGGCGTGTATGTGTATACCGGTATTACCTCTCTGGGCGTGTATGTGTATACCGGTATTACCTCTCTGGGTGTGTGTGTGTATACCGGTATTACCTCTCTGGGCGTGTATGTGTATACTGGTATTACCTCTCTGGGTGTGTGTGTGTATACCGGTATTACCTCTCTGGGTGTGTGTGTGTATACCGGTATTACCTCTCTGGGCGTGTGTGTGTATACCGGGATTACCTCTCTGGACATAGTGACCTGACCCGCTTGGGGGGCTGTGGGATTTCCCCTGACCGGCTTGTGGGGCTGTGGGATTTCCCCCGAGCAGGGCTGCTGCTGGGGCTGGGCAGCTTCCTCCATCCTGATAGACTGTATTACCAAGCAGCAGCCAAACAGGAGGAGGTGTCAGAAGCCCAGGGGTGGAGCCAAGAAACAGGAAACAGCATGGAGCGGAGAGAGGTGTGTGTATGTGTGTCTCATACTTTTGACCATTGTGTCCAGTATTTTTGGAGTAGCGACCCGGCAACCCTATATACAGTGTTCCTTAATTTTCATGGGAATAAGGGTGGAGGGGATTTTGCTAGCATACAGTCCCCACCCTAAGAAAGAAATGGTGCTTTCAAATTGCGTAATCTAAAACATCCGACGGTAGCAATAGGGAGGCAGCAGTACAATGATAAATGTCGAATTATGACTAAAGATCATTAATACAGTGACTCCCTGTTAAAAGGACACTGTTAGAAGCAGACAGGGTGAGTCATAGGTTCCTGGAGGCGGAATATACCTATCACAGGGGTGTCTTCCAACAAAAAAAGTAACAGCAAACAAACCAGTGTGCAGACGTGGAATACACTAACAACTGTATATATATAAAGGCTGTTGAAAGGTGGGATGAAATCTGACTCTTGCTATAGAGCCTTCCTTTAATGACATAGCAAATAGCCATTGGCAAGATAACTCTTTTATGGCTGACAGTCACTGTAGAAGCTCTGTATTGTTGGTGATCTTTGTGTAAAACAATGATTTAACTCTATTCCTTTCTAGATAGGGCCACCATTGCTGAATGGGTTATACAAAGTGCTATTGCCTTGTGGCTGAAGCACTGGTCTCCGAAGTGTGAGGACCCCCAACTGGCAATATAAGTCTGACCCAAGGGCAGGTAGTTTTAGCTCTGCCTGTCTCAGTTAGTGTACATTATATACAGTAGTAATCTCTTCAGCATTTGTGATGCCTATATTAGTGTGTCAGTGCAGTCATGATGATCCAGTGTCTGTTTACACGTGCTTTCCCACACTTATGAATACTGAATTGAAAATAGCATCTTGCCGAAATGTGCCAAGTTTCTCTTGCTCGGCTCTACATGTTGGGTAAGCTGGCAGTGCCGGGGATAGCGCCGGGGGCAGCGGAAGAACAACGCATCTGAAACTAATAGGTAGAATCAGTGAGAGATGTCTGAAGCACGTCTTCCCATCATGTGCTATTTGTATTATTTCTCATTTATATGATTGTCACGTGTATTACTGCTGTGAAGCGCTATGTACATTAATGGCGCTATATAAATAATACATACATACATACAAAACAGGAGTGCACCAATAAACACCAAATTCAGACATGCAACACGTTTTCTTCATTGTTAAACACTATTTTTTATTTTTTTTATAAAATGAAAACAAAGGGAAATAAAATAAAAGGGGCGCAGGGCCATCCCTTAAGGTGGGAGGAACCGAAAATTCACCAGCAACAAAGGAAAGGGTTATTTACAGTAATGTGGAATTAATTACCCATGGAGACTGTGATGGCAGATAAAATAGATATCTTTAAAAAAAGTTGGACAGCTTTTAGAAAGGAAGGGTATACAGGGATATACCAAATAAGTAAACACATGAAGGATATTGATCCAGGGAGTAATCTGATGATTGCCAATAATTGGAGTCAGGAAGAAAGTTATTGGACATCATTGGATGGTGCAAAAAGTATAAAGTGTAGGCAGCACTCTAACGAGAAACAAGTCTATACAATATGATGAAAGTGGTGCAGCGGGAACAAGAGAAGGACCCTAAACCCTCAAAAATAGCTACACAAAACTCCCACTTGGTTCAAAAGCGCTCAAAAGTGAAATGAAGAGTAAATATCCCTTGGGTATTTTTAAAAGAATTTTTACTACGTTATAAAGTCATGACAGAGAACACTACGCAATGCACGTGAGCGCACATTACCAGTGTACGTACACAGAGAATATAATGCTAGCTAATAAAGTTACAGCAAAGGACACAGAGATACTGTACACAGTGAACGCACAGTCACAGTACTGTATATACAAATAGAGAAGGATGCAGATCACACAACCCACAATGGGTGAGTGCAGATATTTTATTGTTTGTATTATGTATAGTGAAATTGGGTTTAAAAAACTATTTTATTGGGAGAAATCCTCAATTAAAATAAATGTCCTCAATGTAGATCAATCCTATATAAGCGGCAAATTAAAATACGGTTTCTAGGCCTAGAAAAAGCTTTGTCAGCGAAACGTACGTCGGCAATTACGGACTTAATGACGTCATAGGTGACGTCTCCCGAGACTTCCGGGTTCGTCATTTCCGGTTATTCACTGTCTCCAACGCTGAGAAGTATCCGGCTCACAGATTCCCACGGTCTGTATTGTGTGTAGAGGGGGGTCTTGTATAGGCTATCTACGGATATTGCAGGTTGGGACGTGGTGCTGCAGACACGGTTAGTCTGCCTTGTGTCCTAGCCACGCTGGGTGTTACACTGTTTACAACATTATATGGCCCTACGATGTATAGAGTATAAGTGTCTTTGACAAACTCAGCCCGCTATTGCTATACAGCGAGGGCACAGGACACCCAGTACTACTTATCTCCCTATTTCCATTATCATATATGTATGGTTTTCAGTGTGTGTATAATTGTGATATCTTGGATTTCATGAGCCTGTTATTTATATACATCTGTGAGGGCACCGGACACCGGGCACAAGTCGTTGTCTACTAAACACCTGGGCAGAAATTTTATGCTGCCCATCTGTTAGACTCGCAGCACTGGTTCTTTATAGTTCTTCACAGTCATTTATTGCATGGATTGTGTTTAAACTGAATAGAATCTGTATTACTTGATTACTTGAGCCAGCTGTATGTGATGAGCAGCACTTAGCCATAGAGTTTGTGCAGAGAGGGCTCCGGGCACAAGTCGTTGTCAGAAACATCTTGGCAGTGACTGTATACCTGCCAACCTGTTGGACTCGCAGCACTGGATTACAACAGCCCAATCTTTGTGACATTGTATATGTTTATGTTACAACTGTACTTAATTATCTAAACCATTTGGCATATACTTACCTGCCTCATTGGAGGACATCCAGATAGCCTAGAATTCAATTGGAATATTATATTCCTTTTGGTTCACCCTACCTCCACCGTATTTTAATTCGCCGCTTATATAGGATTGATCTACATTGAGGACATTTATTTTAATTGAGGATTTCTCCCAATAAAATTGTTTTTTAAACCCAATTTCACTATACATAATACAAACAATAAATTGTGTCTTTATCAGGTTTTAATATAGAACTCTCACATCAGTATCATTAGCCGCTGAGTGCTCCCAATATAGGGGTTCTTTCTCTCCCTGTTTGTTGTTGCATCTTTCCCCTGGTCTAGCACCTTAGTCACGGGCAGTAGCGAGGGTTCCCACTATCCCATTTCCCCTCCCCTTCCCTTACCCTGGTTGTCACTCATCACAATGTCCCATGACTTCCATTCATCTACCACATATTATATGTGTTCCCAATTACATTTTACTGGAGCCTAAAAAACAAAGTATTTCACCTGCTTCATGTAGTGAAGTAACAAAGGTGGGTGAGGGGATAGGTAGTTCTGATGATGAACCCTGCTCAGTTTGAAAGATTGTACCTTCTCAGCGATCTGTTGGCCTAATGCAAAGTATTATACAACCTACTTCTTCTACCTCCATTGCTACTTCACTACATACAACAAAGGACCAATGATGCGATCTACCCTTCTTTCTCACCAGCTCCATCAGCCCAAAGTATCTCTCTCTGCCTTTTCCCCTTTGAATTCATAATACCTCCCCCATACCTGTAACCAATACCTCCACCTGCTTTGCCTCACATCTGAATCTGCTTCAAACTCTCTTTGCCAGATCCTCCTTGGGGTTTAAGGTCCCCTCACCCTATCCCCCTCAGGGTTTATTTGCCCTCTGATACTATCCCCTTCAGGGTTTATATGCCCAGTTGCCATCTCCCTCCTCCAGTCTCTCCCTCTCTCCTTCCAGTTCCCAATTCCCTCCCTCCTCCAGTTCCCAATTCCCTCCCTTCTCCAGTTCACAACTCCCTCCCTCCTCCAGTTCCCATCTCCCTCCCTCCTCCAGTTCCCATCTCCCTCCCTCCTCCAGTTCCCATCCCCCTCCCTCCTCCAGTTTCCATCTCCCTCCCTCCTCCAGTTCCTCCCTCCTCCAGTTCCTCCCTCCCCATCTCCTCCAGCTCCCATTGACTCCTCCCCTACCCAATGACTCCTCCCCTACCCATTGACTCCTCCCCCTCCAATTTCCCAGCCGGGACCCCGCCTCCACTCCCCATTCTCAGCTCAGGTGCGTCCCTGCTGCAGGTTCCTGCTGGTGACGTCACCGGCCCTACCCTCCGCCGCGCGCCGCTCCCACAAGTTCTTTTTGACAGTTGTTGAGGAGGCGGCGCGCGGCAGAGTCCGGAGAGACCCACCGAGTCCCGGTACCGAGTCCGTAGAGACCCAGCGAGACTGCCGGTACCGAGTCCGGAGAGACCCAGCGAGACTGCCGGTACCGAGTCCGGAGAGACCCAGCGAGACTGCCGGTACCGAGTCCGGAGAGACCCAGCGAGACTGCCGGTACCGAGTCCGGAGAGACCCAGCGAGACTGCCGGTACCGAGTCCGGAGAGATCCAGCGAGGGTGCCAGTACCGCGTTCGGAGAGACCAGGCGAGGGTGCCGGTACCGGGCCGGGAGTGGGAGACAGCAGGGGCACCGAGACGGGAGTGCCGGTACCGGGCCGGGAAGGGGGTGACTGCGGGACACAGCGGATAACGCGGGGGGATTACCTGCCTCCCCTGACAGGAGCCCGGGAGCTGAGAGAAGCGGGAGCCATGTCCCGGGACCCCGAAACCGTGACCAAGATCACGGAGAGCACGTACAAAGTGAGGGGGCGCTGCGGTGGGGCATGGGAGGGGGACGCTGCGGTGGGGGCATGGGAGGGGGGCGCTGCGGTGGGGGCATGGGAGAGGCGCGCTGTGGTGGGGGCATGTGAGGGCGGCGCTGCGGTGGGGGCATGGGAGGGGGGCGCTGCGTTGGGGGCATGGGAGGGGGGCACTGTGGTGGGGGTCATGGGAGGGGGCGCTGTGGTGGGGGTCATGGGAGGGGGCGCTGCGGTGGGGGCATGGGAGAGGGGCGCTGCAGTGGGGGCATGTGAGGGGGGCGCTGCGGTGGGGGCATGGGAGGGGGCGCTGCGGTGGGGGTCATGGGAGGGGGCGCTGCGGTGGGGGTCATGGGAGGGGGCGCTGCGGTGGGGGTCATGGGAGGGGGCACTGCGGTGGGGGCATGGGAGGGGGGCGCTGCGGTGGGGGCATGGGAGGGGGGCGCTGCGAGGGAGGCATGTGAGGGGGGCGCTGTGAGGGGACGCTGCTGTGAGGGGGGCGCTGCGGTGGGGGCATGGGAGGGGACGCTGCGGTGGGGCATATGAGGGGTCGCTGCGAAGGAGGCATGTGAGGGGCGCTGTGAGGGGGCGCTGCGAGGGAGGCATGTGAGGGGCGCTGCGAGGGAGGCATGTGAGGGGGTGCTGTGAGGGGGCGCTGCTGTGAGGGGGGGCGCTGCGGTGGGGGCATGGGAGGGGGGCGCTGCGGTGGGGGCATGGGAAGGGGGGCGCTGCGGTGGGGGCATGGGAAGGGGGGCGCTGCAGGGGGCATGTGAGCGCTGCAGGGGAGCGTGTCGGGGTGAGCGCTGCAGGGGAGCGCGTCGGGGTGGGTGTCAGGGGAGTGCGTCGGGAGGGCTGCAGGGGGTAATACTATATTATGATCTATTAAAATGGTAGAAATAAGATACGTTATTAATACTGCTACAATAAAACTTTCTTAACTGCCCAGTTATTAATTGTAATACATTATTGTTTAATACAATCTGGTAGTCGTAGCATATTAATGTTTATATTTGAGCCTGTTTAATTAGTATATTAGAAACTCAGATCTATTTTATCAGTAATAGTATTGGTCTTTATTCTTATGAGTTGAGATATAAACTATTTTAGTGGTACTATTAGTTATTAGTTCTATTAAACAAGACCGACTTAGGCGTATATGCAGTACAATAATAAAACATGAAATTGTATCTTATTATGAGAAGTATATATTTTATCATTCGTAGTCATATTATACTGTATGAGAGTGTTTGTCATTGGCACTTAACCGGTATGAATGGTAGTGTTAGTAAGTATATTAGTGTACTAATTTGCTTTGTTACTGGCATTGCATAATGTCATTATATTTAGGTGTAATCGGGGAAGGTCTGTAACCTTCAAAATGATTGCTTAAAACTTTTTATGTTTTCTTAAGAATTATACATCTTTGGATCGGACATTATGTGCATTGGCTTTAGTCTTTTACAATATCTTTGAGCAATATGTTGAATATTTGCGCATTATTATGCTAATGGAAATTTAAAGGGCTTACCTTGTGGCCACTTTCTCTATATTCACTAATATCTTGGCGTTCAGCTATCGTCTCTTGATTTCAGACTGAGTGGTACAATAATGCACTCAGGAGTTGGTTTACCATGAGGTACAATACCACAATATTATTGTCACTCAGAACCGAAACCTTGATTAGATCTTGATGGCATCACATCATCATAATACACCATCACCTTTTTATTATTGCTTTTGTAACGTGGTTAAATAATTGACACCAATTTGCAGATTATTTATTTATAAAATGTTTTACCAGCAAGTAATACATTTGAGTTACCTCTCGTTTTCAAGTATGTCCTGAGCACAGTAAGGCTGAGTCCATAGAAGTACAAGCCGTGCTGAGACGTGCGGACGCGCCGCGCTGAGCCCCTGCATCCTCCATGAGGATGTCTTTAGAGGGGGCTCACGCGAGCGTCCGCAGGCGTGCTGAGGCGCTGGATTTTTCAGCCGACAGCCAAACTGTTTTTCAGAGCGCTGTCAGCTGAAAACATCCAATCAGCGCGGAGCAGCGTCGACGTCGGCGCCGTGACATTGACGTCTGTGCGTCGCGGGCGATTGGCCCAGCGACGTCACTGCCCCGCCTCCCTCAGTCTCCCCCCGCCTCCCGATTGCGCCCGCTGGCTCGCCTGCATGGGCATGAAATCGCGCAGATTTCAGCAGGCGAGCCTCAGCGTCAGCGCACCTCAGCCCTGCTACCCCCTCTATGGCCCCAGCCTTATGATAACTGTACAAGGTTACATTAAATGAACAGGGCTATACATTGTATTTAAAGATATTTCATGAACAGTTAAAGCTAATGTTATGGATTTATGTAACAGATACAGACCAGATTAAAATGTGCAACAGCTGAAGTCTATAGTCAACATTATAAACAAAGGTCTGATAAATAAGCCTGGGAACGACAATATTACTGTATAAAAAGTTTAGACAAGCTGGTTGTTAGTTGATAGGAAGTTATTTAAATTATAATAATAATAAAACCAATCATATGAGATCTCCTTAAATCTGCCTGCAACAAGGTGAACCTAAGGCTAAGGCCCTGCACTGCAAACTGCAAACAGGCGGCGCGTGAAAGTCACTGCACCGCGATCTGCGGTCTGCAGCTGACTTTTGTTGGTGCGGGGGGGGGCGTGGCCAAAGCGGGTTGGGGGAGAAAACGTGTGTTCGCAAACCCTCTCACCCCTCTCCTTCAACCGAGGGCAGGAGGGGGATGCGGCGCCATGCAAGAGCCCCGCGCGCCCACAAGCTGGCCCCTTCACAGCTCCCCCGGGGGAATCGGGGGCTGGGGGACACCTCCATGCGCTACCCACTGAACCACCAATGCAGTGCCAGTCTCTCCCCGTGCACGCCAGTCTCTCTCCAGCTTCCCCTCTCCCCCCCCCCCCCGCTCAATCCGCCCAGAGCGGGCAAGTATGGGGCCAGCCACGCTCCCGCTGCCCCCCAACCCGCGCTTACCTCCCGCCTGGGCAGCAGCCACAAGGATCGGATGCAGAGGGAGGGGAGCCCAAACAACAGTCTGACCCCGCTCCCACTTCCCTGCCCGAGCGTGCAGCAGCCGCGGGGATCGGGGGAAGGGGGGGACCCGGGCAGCACAAAGTGAAAATAAATGAGGGAGGTGGAGAGGGGCTTAGCTCCAGACCCGGCGCTGATTGGCTCACAGCCACACCACGTGATGCGTCACCGCTCGGGATCTCTATTCTCTTGCATCCCGTGGCGGCTGACGCGTCACAGCGTGTAGTGAGCCGTGCAGGGAGGAGGGACTGGGACCTGCTCGGGAGGATACCAGGTGATGGTGAGTAACGCGGCCGCGCGCCACCGGACGCAGCGGGACCAAAGCCTAAGGGGATCTGGTTGGTGCAGTTGTATAGGAAAGATATGAACATACTCTATGTAAATGTTGGGGGGGTATGATAAGTGACCCTATAGAAGGGCATTTAACACCTTCAGTTTGATCACAATACTATCTTTGGTCAGGGGATAACCATTTTAGAATATAAATGACTTGTGGCATAGATCCTATTGTGTACTTAATTTTGATGCACTTATTGTATAACAGCTCCCTATATTCTGTCAAACTTTGTGTACCTGTCCGGCGCTATATTGTATTGTATTGTATGTCTTTATTTATATAGCGCCATAAATGTACATAGCGCTTCACAGTAGTAATACATATCATATAAATAATATAAATAACAGATCATGGGAATAAGTGCTTCAGACATACTGTAAAAGTAACATTAAGGAAGGAGTCCCTGCTCCGAGGAGCTTACAATCTAATTGGTAGGTAGGGAGAACGTACAGAGACAGTAGGAGGGAATTCTTGTAAGTGCGTCTGCAGGGGGCCAAGCTTTATGTGTCATGTGTCCATGATTATCCAGTGCTATTCATATGCTTCTTTAAGCAGATGTGTCTTAAGGTGGGTCTTAAAGGTGGATAGCGAGGGGGCTAGTCGGGTATTGAGGGGAAGGGCATTCCAGAGGTGTGGGGCAGAAAGTGAGAGAGGTTTAAGGCGGGAGAGAGCTTTAGATACAAAGGGGGGGTAGAAAGAAGACATCCTTGAGAAGAACGCAAGAGTCGGGATGGTGCATAGCGAGTAATTAGGGCTGAGATATAAGGAGGGGCAGAAGAATGTAAAGCTTTAAAATGAGCAGGAGAATTGAGTGTGAGATACGGGATTTAATCAGAAGCCAGGAGAGGGATTTCAGGAGGGGAGATGCGGAGACAGATTTAGGAAAGAGTAGAGTGATTCTGGCAGCAGCGTTTAGGATAGATTGTAGGGGAGACAGATGAGAGGCAGGAAGGCCGGACAGCAGGAGGTTGCAGTAATCGAGACGTGAGAGAATGAGGGCCTGAGTCAGAGTTTTAGCAGTTGAGTAACAGAGGAAAGGGCATATCTTTGTGATATTGCGGAGGAAAAAGCGACAAGTTTTAGAAACGTTTTGAATATGAGAGGAGAATGAGAGGAATCAAGTGTAACCCCTAGGCAGCGTGCTTGGGCTACTGGGTGAATGATCGTATTTCCAATAGCAATGTGGAAGGAGGTAGTAGGGCCAGGTTTGGGAGGAAGTATAAGGAGCTCTGTTTTTGCCATGTTAAGTTTCAATCGGCGGATGGCCATCCAGGATGATATTCCAGAGAGTCCTTCAGAAACTTTGGTCTGTATAGCAGGTGTAAGGTCAGGGGTTGAAAGGTAAATTTGTGTGTCGTCAGCATAGAGGTGATATTTAAACCCAAAAGATGTGATTAGGTCACCTAGAGAGAGTGTAAAAAGAGAAGGGGTCCCAGGACAGAGCCCTGGGCTACCCCCACAGAGAGATCAATAGAGGAGGAGGAGGTGTTGGCAAAAGAGACACTGAAAGTACGATGGGAGAGGTAAGAGGAGATCCAGGATAAAGCTTTATTCCAAATACCAAGAATATGGAGAATGTGAAGGAGAAGAGGGTGGTCCACGGTGTCGAATGCTGAAGAGAGGTCGAGTAATATGAGCAGAGTGTAATGACCTCTGTATTTGGCAGCATGGAGGTCGTCAGTTATTTTAGTGAGGGCTGTTTCAGTAGAGTGAGCAGTGCGGAAGCCAGATTGTAGAGGGTCTAGTAGAGAATAGGTGTTGAGAAAGTGTAGCAATCGAGAGAATACAAGACGTTCAAGGAGTTTGGAGGCAAAAGGCAGGAGGGAGACAGGTCGATAGTTAGGACAGGCAGGGTCAAGCTTGCTGTTTTTGAGTAATGGTATAATGGTTGCATGCTTGAAGGAGGATGGAAAGGTACCAGAGTAGAGGCAAGAGTTAAAGATCTGTGTGAGCATAGGGATTATAGAAGGAGCTAGAGGTTTTAGGAGATGGGAGGGAATGGGATCAAGAGGGCAAGTGGTAGAGGGAGAAGAGGAGATCAGCAGTGACACATCCTCCTCCGAGATAGCGGAAAAAGAGTCAAGAAAGGCAGGAGGAGAGTTGGGAAGCATTGTGGGATGGGAGGAGGCAACAGATGGGCTGTTCTGCCGTATGGATTCCACCTTTTCCTTAAAGTCAGCAAAGTCCTGTATATTAATACAAATATAGGTACAAATCTTTTTTAGGCGTTTATAGTGAGGTTGTAAACCTGTTTATTCCAGCTACCAATTTAAGACCAGTGTGAAACCTCTCATCCGTAATCCGGCAGAAAACAGATAGAAACATTGTGGCCGGCTCTTTCCTTGCACAAGAAGTTGAAGGTCCAAGTTTATGTGGTGCCATGCTACAGTATAATGCCACCCACTCTGCCACAAAAGTGGGGAATCCGGTGGCACTACTGTTTTACAAACTAACTTTGTAGCTATCTTTAAAAAATAAAATTAAAGTGTGTGTGTGTGTGTGTGTGTGTGTGTGTGTGTGTGTGTGTGTGTGTGTGTGTGTGTGTGTGTGTGTGTGTGTGTGTGTGTGTGTGTGTGTGTGTGTCCAGTGTGAAATATTTCCTAGTGGCAGTCCCTAAATACTCTAAAATAAGACATTTAGCATTTGTCACACACACGCCTAAACCGTGAGAAGGATAGATTTGTTACTCTGGGTTAAAGGGTGCTTTGTGTAGGACTGAAGATACTAGGAAGCTGCACATACCTGCTTTGCTATTGTCAGGGATAGGTGTGTCTCTGAGGGGAAAAAAAAAGCTTGGCGTTTTAGAAACAATTTGTTGTTGGCCTGATTTTTTTTCTTGGCTGCACATGTTATTCTCTGGAAGAATCAAGCATGTTTTCTGAAAAACATTTTTGTGTGCTCAGCCATGTCATGGAGAAACATCTGTTGTGGTCATTTATTTTGACACAACAATTCTGCAAAACGATCGCTTTCTACTGTTCCCTTGTAGGATGTATTCACTTGTGCAGACATATCATTTTTTTTATTTTTTCCAATTATGTCGTCTTAATCTTTCCTATTTAGTTTCATAATGCTGGATATTTCAGTGTTATCACAGACTCCCCAATGTTCTTGAATGTTCAGAGATTAAAATGATGATTTACACAAAGACTTGCAGCAACCATAACAGTATCACCAACATGTAGAAATTGTCATAAAAATGTCACGCACGACCTGCAACCTCAACTTACCGGGGTTCTGTTGTCTTCTGGACGCGTCGCCATGGCAATGCGGCATAAAATGACGCAGCGGGGTCATGTGATGTACGCATCGCAATGGTAACGCACGTCAAATGACCTGCAGTGTCGTGTGGCGCGAGCGCTGGGACTGTTGCACGGGGGCACAGCTCCAAAACTTTGCGCACCCCTGGAATAGATAGTACATGATTTACCTAGATGCATCCTCATAGTCCTCATTAAAGCATCATGTCCAAATAGGGGGGGAATAAATCCTGGCTGCCATATTCTTTCTTTGCTTACAGTTGTTTTGCTGTGACTTAATGGCAGTATTATGAAACAGGGGAATAATAGTTCAACATTATTTGCCATATTCCTTTGTTGCCAGAGGAAGCTGAGGCACTGTTTTGCTGGTTCCTCGGACACCAAGAGTAAAATATGACGGGAATTTCAGCACTTGTATCGATTCATAACATGTTTACATTTGGTGCAGATTTGTATAACCTTTGATGGATCAACATGAGTTGTTCATGAAGGTACTTGTGCATGAGCTTTCAAGTGTCTTCTATACTGCAGTTTTCCATTAAGTAATTGTGACGTCTCAGACACTATCTTTGCACTGTAGCGCCTGTTCTGTTTGCAGCTCTGACTGGCCTATCAAGCTGCATTTATTGTACGGGCTACAGCGACGGCAACGCTACCTGTGACGTCACATGTCGCCGTAGCAAAAATTGCACCCTGGTGTGCGATGTCGATTGGCTGCTGCCAGTCACGTGGTGCAGCTGTCTCTGTAAATATCATTCTTTTGACTACAGCGATTTTGGTAGCTGTGCCGTCAGACGTCGCCGTCGTGCTCACTATGGCCAGTCGTTATTGACTACATCGAGTTGTTTTGCGGTTGCAAGCCGTCACTGTAGCCAGTGTTATAAACGTAGCCTCCGTCTCTGCCGCGACCGACAACAGCATGGTTTCATGCCTGATGCTGCTTTGCAGTTGTGCTGTGATCGGTCACAGTGGTGCCACTGCCGTGCTGCTTAGTGTAGAATGGGGGGAGACGGCGAAGCGGAGAGTGGGTGGCAGAAGCACACAAAGGGCTGGGTTTTCACACACTGGCAGGGGAAAGGGGTAGGAACTGTGTGTCAGTCTGCCTCCCTATTGTCTGTACATATGTTGCCCTCTTATATGCGACTGTCTATGCCAGGCTTGCACAACTCCAGTCCTCGAGGGCCGAAACAGGCCAGGTTTTCAGGCTATCCCTACTTCAGCACAGCTGGCTCAATTAGTGGCTCAGTCATATTGAGCCAGCTTTGCTGTAGTAGGGATATCCTGAAAACCTGGCCTGTTTGCGGCCCTCGAGGACTGGAGTTGTGCAGGCCTGGTCTATGCAGAACTCTCATACAGACTAATACAATAAAACAAATTACACATGGCTGTTCAAAATTGATATTGCAATATGGAAACTCGCTCAACTTTTTTATTTTTTTTATTCATCTTCTCCCTTGGCAAAATCTCTTGCACCGTGTTTAGGAGGGAAGCACGTGTAGGTAGCACTTGTTAAGAGGTATCTCATCATTAGTACCGCATAGAGCTGTGTATCACCCATGTGGGGTTTTTTTTTCTTTTACTGATTGCTACTCTGGCAAAATTGCTTTCACCTGCAAGAAGGACAATAGTTTGTAATATGTGAGGAATCAAAAGGAGAATAGGACTTCTATATGGTAATAAATAAAACAAAATAACTACAGACCAGTTAGTGTCATCCTGCTTTATAATTATAGATACCCATCCGAATTCGTTTCCATGACCTCATCCAGTATTGTAGGTAATGATTTGTGATGTTACGGTTCAGCCTAAGAGTTTTGGAGTTGTAGATCTCACTTATTCTATATGAGCAGTTTGTGAAGCTTCAGTGAGCCCCTTCAGTTTACACTCGCTGATAAAACTTGCCTGATAATGATTTTATAAACAATGAGCGGTAAGGGAACAGCGATGCTGAAATGTTATGAGTGACGCAGGAGTGGAAATTAAGTAGTTTAGACGTAAACATTTTTTTTTTTATATATATCTGCTTCAATAGCAACAGGCGCCCAAAATGGATATATTGGTAAGATGTAATTCCTTTTATAGGTAATATAGAAAGCATGTAATTTTGCAACATTACAAGTGTGTTTTTTAGGAGGTAGAGCAGGGACCTTCTCCAAAGGGGACAGATCAGAAAACCTTTAGGAGTGAAAGGGCCATAAGCTTATTGAAATGTCATTTTTAGATGTACGACTTTTCAAAATCGTTTTAAATGTATTTTCAGACACGAAGCCTAGCTTCTGCTTAACTTTCATGTGCAAATTAATGAGTTTAACATTGAATGTTTTGTCTTATCGATTTTATATATTTAGCTCTTCCACCCCATAATCGGGTGTACAAGGCTTACAGAACAGCTTGTTTGTTAGCGGAGTGTTTCTTATTTATATGATGCTGCAACACCTGTCAGATGGTGTTTGTTTTACAAACTGTGTCAAAACCATAACAGTTTAAAGAGAAGTATTGGGTAGACTTTTGCCTTTTGCCTTTCTTCCAAATGTTTATGCACACGACCCACCAAAATGCAAAATAAACTTGTAGAATACACTGCTGTTTTGGCTTATATCTTAAGCTGAAAAGTAATGTTTAATTGGAATTTCTCCTGCCCTTCTGTTCTTTCTTTTAGAAATTTGCGCACTCTGCAATTCTGTCAGAACCACAAATTGCCTAAAGTCTGTGTAAATAACCAGAAGGGAGAGCAAAGGGACTTTTGTGGGATTGCTTCAGATATGGCAGCTAAAAAATATTTAGGGATAGGAAGGATAGGTGTTTTTTTTGTTTTTAGCAAATCTGATTACATTTAAATTCTACATAGTTTTGAGTTCTCACAAAGAACCTTTTAGCTATGAAACCACTCAAACGTGGAGATAATTTTTTTTTACTGAGAACACACATTTCCTATTGGTTATATACAAGCAAAAAAAGACAACTTTTACATTTTGTAAATGTTAGTATTTTTGTAGAAAGTTATTGCTAGGGTTGCCAGGTGTCCAGTATTGAACTGGACTGTCCTGTATTTGGACACACTGTCCAGTAAAAAATGAGTTAATACTGGACATTAGCTTGTAAGCCCCTCGGAGCAGGGACTCCTCTTCTTAATGTTACTTTTATGTCTGAAGCACTTATTCCCATGACCTGTTATTTATATTTGTTATTTATATGATTACAACATGTATTACTACTGTGAAGCGCTATGTACATTTAGGGCGCTATATAAATAAAGACATACAATACATAGTGATCTGACTGGCTTGTGGCCATGGGTTTTCCCTGAGCAGGGTGGTTGCTAGAGGGCTGGGCAGCTTCCTCTATCTTCATTGGCTGCTGCTGGGTAATGCAGCCAGTCAGTAGGAGGTGTCAGGAGCCTGGGGGTGGGGCCATGGAGAGGAGGAAACAGCATGGAGCAGAGAGGGGTGTGTGTGTTTCTCAAGTGCATCACACCTTTCAACATTATGTCCAGTATTTTTGGAGAAGCCACTTGGCAACCCTAGTTATTGCATAAGAGGAATTCAAAGAGCTAATTTAAATTGTATTCCCAGCATAGGGGTCAGGTGGCTTGAATAACAGTACAACAAACACTTCAGTGCTTATGTGTTGAATATTGTACCATAAGTGTATCTTGGTCATAAAAATGCCAACAATGATAAGAATGTGTGGCTAATTTACTAAATGCACCTTTAATCTGTATTCCTTTGCTTTCACTCTCATTTGTTAATTATTTTTTTTTGTGACAATTTTTTAACGTTATACTTGCATGTATTGATAAAATGGATAGACACATTCATCACATTTTAATTTGTTGTTAAACTGTAAAATATTGCCGTGTCCCCTTAAGTGGAGGTGTGTTTTTACTCAAAAATTAAATGATGATGACGAATTTGATCACTCTCAATAGTCACTATTCAATACGTTGACATGTTTTCTGCCCCATCTCTGGAGGATTTCAGATCTCTTCCAATGATGGGTGCTGAACTCTATTTAAGAAAAGAGGAGACAACTCATTGAGCAGCACATTAAATAGGTCTTTCAGCTGTACAAAGACATGAAGATACATAAAGTGCTTCATGCTTCCAAATACAGAGCATTTAGTTTGCATCATACTGTATGGCCTTTTGATTCCCTTCAAAGCTTCATTCAGTACTAAAGGAAAGGGAGAGAGCTTCTTTGTCTCCTCTGCCAATACTGTTAAAGGGACCATCATCCCTTCTAGGACAAAAGTCTCATCTGACACCTGTAATAAGTATTATTTTTTTTAAATTAGACTTGTGAAGGGTTTGACTTCTTTTCTAGCTGCCCTTTGGTGTGATGTCACTGTGTGATCAGCAAGTGCTTGTACAGCCAGAGCCCCACCTCCCTTTATCTTGATTGGTTATCTGAAAGGACACGGTGCTATGGTTAAAGAAAGTATTTGATTGACAAACACTTCCCAATTCAGAGGCCTTTCTGAAATCCAACTGTCTGACTATGTGGGATTACACCTTTTTTAAAGCGGAGCTGGGAGGAAAATGGAAGGAGCTTAGGCCATTGTAGGGAAGTGGAATTGGCGTTTGGACGCTACATCAGAGAGGTCTCTGACTTGTTCCATTGGCATCCGAGAGGTAGTAAAATCTTTTTTTCAGACCTGCAGATAACCACATACTTGTACTTATACACTTGCTTATCTAAGGAAAGAATGCTGCACTGATTACAACAATGACGTTGGCGGGCCTGCTTCTTAACCAGCCATTTGCAAACACAGTATGATGGTTTAATATATTTCCATACAATGTAGGGATTATTTCACATTTGTGAACTAAGTAAGTAGGAATGCACCTTTTAATTGACCTGAGCTCCACAATTTACCAAATATATCTTGGCAGCAGCTGTGTCTAAAGAGATGTATTTACATATACAGCTTCAAAATACCAAGGAGCCATCAGCAAGAAAGTAGGGCTCATAAGATAACGTTCATAATAACGTTTTTCTTGTAGACTAAAAGGAGCTTGTACAAGTAGAAAGGTTTCTCATGTTGTATCTGAGATTTGTTATTTAAGATATCAGATCACAAGCCGTGTTGATAAGTTTGTGTATGTTTGAAATATCCATTCAGCCAGCAGAGTGGAAGGCCCCAGGATTTGCTTGAGAATAATTTAGAATAGATGATAGATAATAATTACAATTAATGGAACATGCACATGGTTCTGTCTCTACTCTGGTTTGTGCTGCTAACAATGCTTGCCATTATCTCTTCCAACTAGGACTTTGTCTGCTTCAATGTAAAACAGATTGCCCAGTAGACAGGTTCACCTATTCTATTATAAAATGGTTGCATACCATGTCGGTGTGCATTTAAATGAAAATAATAAGCATGTTTCTTTTTACGTAAAATGTATTGCATAGGAATCTAATCAAGTCTTTTATTCCTTCCTTCCAAATCAAAGGATCATATCACTTTAATACGGAAGAGGAACTATGACACTGCTATATCCTATCAGTAAGATGTGCCTGCAGTTCATTGTGGTTAAAGTTCTGGAAAGCTTAGCATATACAATATATTTCATTTGGCAGTCTTGCATAACAGGACAAAAATGCATATTTGTAATAACTTTTTAGTGTAGCTGGTTTCCTTTATAAAAATTCAGTCTCTTATGAAGTGAAAGGTGTTTTTTTTTTATTTGTGCCCTGAGAAAAAATACAACCTCTGTTTTCACTGGGTCCTTCAACAATGTATTTTTGGTTTCTAGATACCTTTTGACCTTCCGTTTTATCGAATTGACTGACAGTGTAATTACTTTCTACAAAAGACTAAAATAGAAAGTGAAAATAGATTTGCTTATAGATACACGGATTAATAAACAGTTTATCACAAAACAAATTGGGTAGATATTCTGCAGTTAAAGGTTGTTGATTGTTCACTGAGTCACGGAAAATCATTTGATCTTCTGACACCTTTAGCTTTCTGTTTTGTAAATACGGGCCAATGTCTGTACATACGTAGCTATTCTTGAGCTCATGGAGGTCCAGAGATGTGCCTTTAAGGGCCCTGCCTGGTGTCTGCCTGGGACAAAGTTGGTGGAACTCTGAGAATACCCAGTTGGCGAATTTGAGATTTTTAGATTTTTTACCTTGATTTGGTTTCAGAGTTTTATTATCTGCATAAGCAATCTCTTCTCCTATCATGTGAGAACATAGCTTGGTTTAACCAACATGAGAAGCCCAGAAAGCCTATTGCTATCCAGACAGATGAGAGAATAGACAACTTGCTAGTGGTTCTGTGTTGCAGATTTTATTTTTATATGTAAATATTTGTAAACACTGCAAGGCTGGGTGCTTTGATTACTATGACCAACCGCAATACTTCCTTCTCGCCTCGGAACTCTTTTGCTGTCAACTCTGCAATGGATTGCATGTCATTAAAGGGATTAAACAGCATTGCTGCATTAATATTTGAAACTAACAAATGTGTGTTTTTGTTTTTTTTATTTCAGAATGTTATGGAACAGTTTAACCCCGGGCTAAGAAACCTAGTTCATTTAGGTAAAAACTATGAAAAAGCAGTATCTGGTAAGTATTTTTCGTCACGTTCAGGTCATTTTATTCCATTTTTTTGTGATACTTATGTAATATTTGTAACTTTATAATATTAATAAAAAAGAAATTAACTGGAGATAATGCATAACACTAATCCAAATGGCCATACCAAAATAGTAATGTAAACTTCATGCCTCTCTAAAGAATCTTGAGCATTGCTAAAAAAATATGCTGCAGGATTCTCCAGCAACAAGAGTTAATTATGTCACCACAAAGAGCCTTCCTCTCTGCTTTGCATATCTTTCAAATATATTGTAATATAACACGATTCATTTGGAAAATACCATTTGCATTATTTGCTCTGTGGTTCACGTCCCCTCGGCTGGAGAGCCCTGTAATATGTTTAGTGCATGGCTGGATGTTTGCATCAAATTATAAGCATGACCCTCTTTATATTATTCCGTCTACATGAAGCTGCACAAATATCACAGTACCGGTTTCTGTATGTACTGTAAAACAATTTTGGGGCACAAGTAGTTTGTACATAGCTGCAGTATCCCCTCATAGTAGCTTCTTTCTAAATTCTTTCAAGTGAACTTGTGTATAAGGAGTGAGTGTCCAAATTAATTAGATGCAGGGTTTTTATTCTTATTGTATTTATTAGATAGCCGCACAACTATACGAACAAAATGGCCAGTTGTCAGTGAATCAAATGGACACGTGCAACTCTTTATTACTTGCCATTTTGTGATGGGCGTTAATTAGGGTTTGAGCGAACTTTCATAGTCGAGCACCCATTTTAATGTTGTTTATCTTGGATTTCTACTCGTACACGAATTATTTTCTGTGATACAAATAATGAATATTACCATTACCATATTACTTTGTTAGAGTCAAGCTAAAGTACTAGAATTTAACAAGAGACAAAAATAAATATATTGGGTGTTTTTTTTTTTTTATCGTTGAAATTGTTTTATTGCGTTTTCCCTACCAGGTCACAGTGATTACAATATTCATTTACGTTTAACAGTGCACTAAATCAGTAAATAATATTAAAATACACATACACATATACTTTAGACCAGGGGGCCCGGCCCTCGAAATCATTAGGTCTGGCCCTGCTAAGGCAACTGTTATAACCGGGGTCGCTCTAATTTAAAAAAAAAAAATGGCCGCCGCACGCCCGATCGGGAGGAGGTGGTGTGAGGCGCCGGCAGCCCTACACGATCCCCAGCAGCCACCGTACTTCCCCCGCAATCCCCCCGCAGCCACCGTACTTCCCCCGCACTCCCCCCGCAGCAGTCCCCGCAGCAGTCCCCGCAGCATTCCCCGCACTTCCTCCATGCTTCTCCAGCAGTTCCCCCCGCACTTACCCCAGCATCCGCCCTACACGATCCCCCCAGCAGCAGCAGCAACTACCAGAGGTAGGGGGGGCGGGGTTCTGTGTGCCTGCGTGCCTGCCGTGTGCCTGTCTGTGTCTGTATGGCCCGCGAACGATGTTATAAATATCCAAATGGCCCTTGGCAGAAAAAAGGTTCCCCACCCCTGCTTTAGACAATAACAAACAAAAAATGAAATTAAATTTTAAATCAAGTCAGTTCTATCTGCATTGCATCATTTCCCTCTGTACATTCTCTCCCCCTCCCCCCCTTACCCACAGTTCCTTTTGTTTCTGTGCTATAGGGCCTAACCTTATCTAGGGATACCGGACATTAGATATTTTGTTCTTTTCCCTCTTCATCACCGTCTGTGCCTCTCACGTACCAGACTTCTTAGCAAATACCACAACGTTTGGTCAGACGCCTGCATCACAACCTCTTTGTCACCGTCTGGTAACATTTCAATAAAGGGATCCCATTTCTTAAATAGTGTTTCCGTTTTTAGCTCTTTATTAGTTTCGGCTTCCATTTTATCTAACATGAATAATTGTGAAATATTGGTTTAGCATCTCCATGTTAGGGGGTATAGCCTTTATCCATTGTAACATTTTGTTTTTTTTTGGTTGCCAATAATGTAATTTCTACGAATGTAGGTATTCTCCCTCCGTTATTCATGATCTTCCATTCCTCCAAGTTTCCAAATATCAAAGAAACTGGTTCTTTAACCTCGGTTATTTTAATATTCTGCTGTATGTAATCCAGCACTTGGTCCCAAAAATTTGCAATTTTGGGGCAGTCCCATAATCAGTGTTTTAGGTCTGCTTTAGGTTGATGGCACTTTGGACATCTATTCCTGGATTTGTCTGTATTCTTGTCTGTATTCTTGTAACTTATGTTAAAAGCACAATATGCCCCCCCCTGTGTGTCAGTTTAGTTGCATCTCTCTCCACGTTTCTGATATGATAAGTTTTCTAGTTCTATCTAAACCAGTAAGTGTATTACATCAAGTTCCGTTTTTTCCTTGAAATCTTTGTTCCGGGCCACAAAAAACTTTTGTAAAATCCTCTCATAATTTTTGTCTCTTACTAAATGATATACATCTGATATAGTGTATCTATTCTCTCTGGAAAGACTAAAAAAAAATATCAAATATTTTATTTGACAATACTTCCTTTTAATAGTTCTCCAGTGATTTACAATAATATGACACCTGTGCATACGAATGACCATATGAACTAGGTATCTCCCACTTTTCCTTTAATTCCTCAAAGGTAAGGAGTCTTTTCTGGTCTTCATTTATCAAATGTCCTACCCTTCCTACCCACAATTGGGTGAAGTTTGCATTTCCCTTACTTAATAGGCAAAAATTTAGAGATTGTGTATGATCCCATATTCGACCTTATTGTCTTCCATGCTGCGTAAGTGTCTCTTACCAATATATTATCTTCGATCTCTCGCGGCAATGCTCCCCACTTTGTGTGTAGTATATCTCTTAGAGCAGCAGCAGGTATGGCCTATGAATCCATCTCTAAATTTGAGTGGAAACTTTTCTCCAATATCCAATCGCCCGCATGCTTTATAACAGGGGTGCGCAAACTGGGGGGCGCGAGATTTTTTTGGGGGGGCGCAGGCGGTTGCAGAGGCCCCGCGCTCTTCCCCACGGCATTTAAATTACATGCCGGGGGATCTCGTGAGGCCTCTAACACTTCACTTACCGGGATTCAGCTGGCTGTGACGCGTCGCCATGGTAACACGGCGTCAAATGACGCCACGGGGCCACGCAGCATCATTTGACGCGTATACCAGGTGGGGGAACACAAGAGCGTGACAAGAAAGACTGGGTGTATCAGGAAAAGTTTGATCTCCCCTGCCTTATAACACATGCTAAATTGTACTTTCTGATATCGGGGAAATTTAGTCCCCCCCCATTTTCTGCATAGTTGTAGTATTTTTTTTTTTTTTAATGCTATTCTGGGTCGCCCTCCTCGCCAAATGAACCTACTAAATGCTCTATGTAATTCTTTGGTATCTGTGTGTTTTATTAATAATGGTAACATTTGTAAGGGGTCGAGAATTCTGGCAAAGCTGACCATTGTGATCAGATGGCATCTCCCAGACAGGTTCAGAGGGAGATTCTGCCACCCGTCCAGTTCCTTTATTATCTTCTGAAAAATACTCTTAGTTTTCCCAGGTCCGCTGCAATATTAATACCTAGATATTTTATAGATTTCCTTGTCCTTATAAGGGGTAACTTCCCATCCCATGTTACATCATTATTATTTGTGAGGATTAATATTTCTGTATTTGTAACATTAACTTTGAACCCTGAGAATTTACCAAATTCCCCAATAGCTTTAAATATGTTGGGCAACGCCTCCTCGTGTTCAGACACCTGGAGCAGCAGATCGTCCGCAAACAGCGCCAATTTAGCCTCATACTTCCTTATGTTGATTCCCTTGAAACTTTCCATACTTCTCAGATATTCGGCCAAAGGCTCGATAGCTAAATTAAAGAGCAAAGGTGACAGAGGGCCGCCCTGTCTCATACCTCTGTATAATTTAAACTCGGGAGACAGTAACCCCGCTGCCATTATTTTAGCTTTTGGATCTGCGTACATTGATTGTATTATCCTAAGGAAAGGTCCCTCAATCCCCACTTTTTGCAATAAAACAGATGCTTTCAGCTTACCTTATCAAAAGCCTTTTCGGCATCTATTGATATATTATTTATATATAATATTTTTCTAATTTTCTATATTAGATTTGGTCCAGTTTACAGCAGCTATAACTTTTCTAATATTCTTTACCGGATGTCTCCCCTTTACAAATCCAGATTGATCTGGATGGTTCTATTTTGGTAGGATTGATGCTAACCTCTCTGCTAACATTTTTGAGAGGATCTTGGCGTCTTGCTTTAATAATGGAATTTTCCTTTCCCTGCTGCAGCCCACTGCCTGCTTCCCTCCCTGTTCGCGCCCCCCCTCCCTTACCTTCTCTCCGGCGTCAAATTACGCCGTGGGGTCACCTGATGTCACGTTGCCATGCCAACGTGATGTCACATGACTCCGCGGCGTTATTTGCCGTTACATTGCCATGGCGACTCGTCACTGAAGAGAAGGTAAGTGAAGTTGCAGAGGCCTCATACGATCCCGTGGCATTCATTTAAATGCTGTGGGGGAAGAGCGCGGGGCCTCTACAACCACCTCGGCGCCCCTGAACAATCTTGGGGGCGCATACCCCAGTTTGCGCACCGCTGGTCTATGATTCTGGATTTGGTGGGTTTTTCCCTACCTTATGAATAATCCTTATGAAAGCCATCTTGCCCGTTTCTAAGTATTCTTCAGTTTTGAATAGATCTTTGAACGCTTCCTTAAGTGGCAGACCTATTTCCGCACTTAAGATTTTATAGAATTCGGCCCCGAACCCATCGAGCCATTTTTAAGTTTTTTAAATCGACTCTGATATTTCTTCTCTGGAAATAGACAAAGATTAAATGAGCCAATCTTCGCTTGTTAATTTAGGCAACTGTAATTTTCCAATGAAATCCTCCATTACCTCTGCGGTTTCCTCACTCTTTCCATATAATTTTTGATAGTATTCTTGAAATGCTAAAAATATTTCTTTGGGTTCGGTTGAGATTTCCCCATTTCTGTATTCTCGTTATATATTTAGATGTGTAGTTCCTGACTAAATTCCCCATTAGTTTGCCAGATTTATTCCCATATCTATAAAGATTAACTATCTATATTGCATTTTTTTTACTTTCTCTGCAGCCATATCTCGCATATGTCCTTTTAAAAAAATAAATATTCCTCTTTTGTGGCCAAAGATGGTTTTAGTTTAAAGCTCCTTCACCTCGTCACGAACTTTCCTGAATTTCGTGTCTTTCCTTCCTTTTTTATTTGAAAAGGCCATTATATCTCCCTTAGCACCGCCTTTGCAGTTCCTTGGTGTGCATTGTTATTGTTCTTGAATTGGTACCATTTGTTTAGTAGGAAAGCTTTAAAGTCCTCATTGTGCTATAAATGTGAAGGGAACCTCCATATCCTATCTGCTCTTTCTGCCCAATATTTAGCCCTATCCATACTGGTGCATGGTCAGAAATCAAGATGTTTTCAATGGAAGCCATACCCAGGGATTTTAGGGATTAGATGGTCACTTATTAAAAAAAATAATCGATTCTTGAAAAGGTAGTATGAGGATGGGAGAAAAAGGAGTACTCCCTCTCTATATGGGATTTAGTAACCTCCAGCAGTCCGTCACCCCTAGCATGTCCCGCAGAGTTTTAATACTCTTCTGTCCTGGATTTAGTCCCCTCTGTTGTATATTGTTTGCCCTGATTTTGTCTAACCATGGATCTTGAGCTACATTAAAATCTCCGCCCACTATAGTATTGTTACTTTTGTCTTTCACCGTGCTCTGGAAAAAGCTCTGGTTATTCTCATTGGGGCCATATAGATTATAAATGTTTAATTCTGTTTTGTGTATTTTTACTCTGCATTGCACCAGTCTCCCCGTTGTGTCCCCAGAGGAAGTTATTATTTCAGAGGCAGTGCTTTATTGATTAGAATTGCTACACCTCCTTTCTTTCCCACTGCTGGGGAATAAATACATTCTCCCACCCAGTCCCGCTTAAGTGTTTTACTTCCGTCTTCATTCAGGTGGGTTTCCTGAACTAGTGCAATATCAGTCCTTAATTTTTTTCAGGTGTCTAAGAATTTTGTTTCTGTTTATTGGAGAATTTTTGCCTTTTACGTTCCAAGAGACTATTTTCATGTCCATTTTACCATGTGTTTGTGATTATATACTTGCGGTTCTCCTGCTGCCTTTGTGGGTATCTTACTCTCTCTTCTATAGCTCACCATGCATGCAGTCCTCTTATTACTTTTTTTTTTTATATATATATAACTACAGTACTTGGTTACTTAACGCACCTAGCTTGGCCTTGAACTTCTGCCTTCCCGAATCAATTTTTCTAGTCCCCTCTACTCCACAAACATTTTCCCTACTTCAATCTTTTATCTCAGGATACCCCAATAAGTACTTTTAGTCCTTTGCACCATTCCAAGTTCGCAAGATATTTTTTAAAGTCTCGGCGCTCTCTTCCTCAGCGTCATTTTCTTCTCTTGCTGGCCTCACTAGTTTTGGGGCTTTCGTTGTTTCTTCCGTTGCTCCTTGATTCGCCCCAGCGCATTTATCTTGTGCCTTTGCTTCGGGTCTCTGTAAGAACTTTTCCGCTTCCTCTGCCATGTTGAACACTCTTGTTCCTGCCTCCGTGAAGACTCTGTGTAGCAAGGTAGCTTAGTGTAACATTTTTTGTTGCCCTTAAATAGAGCGTTGCACACCTTGCTGAATTCCCTCCTTCTATCTGACACCACTGCTGATTGGAATAATAGGATCCTATGTTCCTCATATTAGGCTGCCAGCACTTTTATATGCCCGTAGCAGGTTCGCTTTTTCTGCAAAATCTTCGACTCTTGCCATTACTGCCCTGGGTCTGTTTTCTTGCCCCGGTCTGATCTGACCTAGTCTGTGGGCCCTCTCAATCTTGACCTGGACTCCACCATGGGTAATTTCCAGTGTCTCTGGTATCCATTTGGAGTAAAAGTTCATGAATTGTATTTGTTTCGCTGACTCTGGGATCCCAATAATTCGCACGTTATTTCTCCGTGATCTATTTTCCAGATCATCCATTTTTTCTTCTAGGGACTGATTCTTTCTTTTTAAAGTCTGCATTTCTAATTGCAGTGCTGCAGAGTTTTCCTCCAGGTCACTCACTCTATTTTCAGCCTCCCCTATGCTGGTGCTCTGGGAGGTGAGTTCCTCTTTAAGATCCTCTATGGCTCTCTGCAGCTTTTCAAAGCTTTTAGTCATAGTTGGCATGATTTCCCTCCCGACAGCTCTTGCCACCTCACCATGCTCTCTCCGTTCGCTCCCTGTGTCCCTCACTCTCTTTTGGGTCACAGACATCCTGCTGATTCTCTGCATGCTGCTCCATGAGGTCAGCAGCCATCTTGGATGTTTCCTTTTTCTTCTCTGCCTTATCAGGACGTTGCTGCGGCTTTGGAGGCATCGTGGATTTTTGTTTGAGAGATATTTTTCCATCCAGCTCACTTGGGACCCTTTTCCCCTCTCCTTGCCTGTCACTTTTTGTTCAGGTTAGTGCTGTTTTGAGTGATTACTAGCTGGGTTTCTGCACAGCTCAGCACTCTGCTTTCACTTTGCCCAGCACCAAAACAGAACCCCCATCAATTTGGGGGGGGGGGGGGTAGGTGATCTGACTTTTTAAAATGGTAATGAACCTCTCCTCTAGCTTTCCCTACTCCTCTGGTGCCTTTTTTTGTGTGTGCAGATTATTGCCTTTTTGGCTGCGATCTGGCGGAGCCTTCACAGAGCTCAGTCTTCCACTGCTGCTCCATACCGGAAGTCAAATTGTGTGTTTTACAGAGAAATCGTAGAAGCGCCTCTATTATAATCATACAGTCCCCTTGTTCTCTGTAAAATGTATGATGTAACCCAGGGGAGCGCAAACTTGTCTTCCTTATCCCCCTCTCGCGCTCCGCCTCCTTCCCCCCCCCCCCCGGTATCCGCATCAAATGACGCAGCGGGTAATGTCACGTGACCCGTTGCGTCACAGCCGGCTGAATCCCAGTAAGTGAAATGTTGCAGGGGCCTCACGCGATCCCCCGGCATTTAATTTAAATGCCGTGGGGAAGAGCGCAGAGCCTCTGCAGCCGTCCGCGCCTCCCAGCAAAATCTCACGCACCCCTGATGTAACATGCAGTAATTAATTTGAGACGTGTTTCTACGTTGTAAGTCTGTAATAGCCTAGCACAGTGTTTTTACATACTGCTTTAAACTTTATTAAAATCTTCTGGCCATGAGGCTTAATTGATTAAAGCTCTTAGCATTACATGCCTTATACATTTGTGCGATTATATAAAAAAAAAGGGTACACAAGTAAATTAACTTATCCTTAATTATTTATCACACCCTGTCCTACCCAGATAGAGGAAGTGGGTGAAATTCGATGTGCTGTATCAAGTACCTAAGCAGTTTAAATAGATTAAATGTACAGTACTACAAGCCAGTACTTCATAAAATAATGCTGTAGGCTAGAGACACAGAGCTGCTATTTTGAACCATTTTTAAAGATCTATTATGATGTAATTTAGCAAATGTGAAAAGTGGTTTCTTTTGATTAAATTACAGTTTGCGCCTTCGTAGTAGTTCTAAAACAATTAAGAGCATGGTAATTTTCCTTTTAGTAAAACACTGATTGCCAACAAGACCCATGTTGGGGGATTCACAAAGCTCCGATAACAGGTATTGGTGCTTGATCAGCATTAACGGCTATTGATTTGAATGGCAGTTAACACTGATCGAGCTCTGATACCCATCTTTGTGGGAGTTTTGTGAATCCTTCCCATATGTTCAAGGATTTGTGGGTAGGACTTATCCCTGTCAATAGTGCAGTACTCATTTTAGGAAATCCTTAGTACATCTTCTATTAAAAGGGTACAGAGCTTATGGAGAGTTAAAATCGCGGCATGAAAAAAGGACAGCAGGTACGTGACACGCCTATACAATATAATACAACATTGACAGTGGAAATGGGCATAGATTTAAGAGAACAGGGCATTCACATCTAAGATGATGGTGACATTAAAAGATTGTGCTTGTTTGTCACCACACTGTCGGAGGATAAAAATCCCCAATATTAGTGATGTGCAATTATCAATTACAAATAGTATTCAAACAGCTTACAATAGTTCTTACATATTAATTTAGGTCTTTTTCTTCCATCACAAAAATTTCAGCTCCATTCAAGAGTGAACCTGAAATCTTCCTAAAAGGATGGTTTTACCTTATACTGAGCATGTACCTCACAGTTAGTATTGCATGCTCATGATCTGTGATTAAGCCTAAGGTTTCATGAAATTTGAATGCTTTGAACTGTATTTTCAGTCTATTTTGAACTGATGTCTTATTGCATCTATTTCTCTTCTAGCTATGGTACAAGCTGGAAGAGCATATTATGATGGAGTAGCCAAAGTGGGAGAAATGACAACGGTGTCTCCCGTGTCTAAAGATCTAGGTACGTTATTTTGTTACATGTTTTAAACTGTGTGTAAGTAGAATAGTTTGTGCAGCGGTTTACCCTACTCATTTTTTTTAACATAGGTGTTGAAGCAGGGGGTCTCCGGGGCTGGTGTCCCCGCCCCCTTCTGAGGTAAGTATCTCGGGAAGCAGGGGGTCTCCGGAGCTGAAACGCATTAATTTCAGCTCTGGTGACCTACCGTTTCTCGAGATACTTACCTGTAAATGTAGCATCAGTACTATCCCCTCCAGGGGAAACAGTAGTGGTCTAAATCTCCCACAATACACAATGTATATGAAGCACAATGAAGCTGCAACGCCATCTGTTGTGGCTTTTTATTGGCCCGCGTGATGCATGGGTTTCAGACAACCACAAAGTACCAGAGCTACTATTCTCCGTATATATCTCCAGAAAGCGGGAGGTCTGCGGAGCGGACATTAACGAGGTCCAGCTACGGGGACCCCTTGCTTTCAACCTATGTAAAAAAATTCAAAATGTAGCATGGGTGAAGGAGCAGCCTTTTTAAGAGTGTGGCGAGACAAAATTCATTAATATAGAAAGTGAGGTTCCTGCCAAATTCTTTGTTTTGTTTATGTTCCTCCCGGTTTGAGGGGCCTGCAAAACCAAAGCGATTAACCCAACTTTTGCCAGATCTTTCAATAACACAGGCTGTGCAGGGAACAAAGGGCTTAACTTCTGCTCGATAACATGAGCAAGTTTTCACATAGCTGTGTTCAAGCTAAAGGAGTGGCTCTACAGCAAACAGAGAAGAGCAAACAGTTGGAAATGTATTTCACTATTTGCTAGGTTAGTTTGGTCAGCCTCAGTGAGCCTGAGGTTTATCAAAAGGAGTCCAAGGTTACAATGTTAACATATCTTTTTTTTTTTTTTAATAACAATTGAGTTATTTAAAGCTGCATTCCCACTTTTATAGTTATTAATATTTATATAGTAATTGTTGTACATTGCAAGAGAAATGTCTGAGGAATAGCACAAGTCTGTGCCAATACCAAGCACGAAGGGCTGGGCCTTTACCAGCCATGTCACAGGGGGCTGTCATTTATGTGAGAATAGTGGTATTCCAACAATTAAATAAAAATAGCGCACATTTTAAATATTTGAGGAACTGGGCTGTTCCGATAACTATAATAGCATGGTTCTATTGTGGGGTACCCTCAGTTATAAAATACTTATTATCACAAAACCAAAAAAACAAGTAGGGAGGATTTCTGCTTTAAGTGATATGATAAAACACATATACAAGTTCTATAAACATTTATTATTATTTTGTGTGCATCGCAGAGAGATGGACTACCGGCAAAGCTATTGCGATACAACTTTAAATACCAAGTACCTTACCCAGTAAACTGTTTGCTTGACTTTGTAGTTCCTCATGTTGTTGTCTTTTTATTCTGATTTTCTTGCATCTTCAGATTGGCTAGCAATAACAGATGCTCAGAACATCATCTGCTCACCGCGGTGTTGCCGAGGGATAAAACTGGAGTGCGAGGTTCAATATAATGTTGCTTTGCACTCTTCGCTAGAATTTACATTTACATACTATCATGTGATCACTAAAATTGAGGCATTTGAGATTTTGTTTTGAAAATAATGCACAAACTCTGCAAATGTAAGTTTGGAATGAGGAAAAGGGAACCTTCTGTTATTAGACATAATTGTGTCTATATATTTTATACAGTATGTTATCATTTACTCACATTGTGATAGTCATTGAATTCCCTATTAGTAGAAAACCATGTTCAGGTTACAGGAAAGACAGACTAGGGAACATTTCCCAGTAAGGCGCGCGTTTGCTCCACTAAAGTGTACATTCAAACAATTTAGAAAGGGGTACAAAAGTAATCTCCGGAAAGATAGTGTATGGGAAATGTATTCAAGCATCAGACCGTAGTATACAACTCGCAATTGTAAACGGAGCAGTCCAGATAACTGAACTCTTGTTGTTTATAAAATGACTAATGCAGAAAGTAGGTTTAGGCAAATTAGAGCTCCAAATTCTCATGATTTTGTTATTGTAGGGGATAGAAAACCTGGTAAATTCTGAATATTCCTATCATTTTACCCATTCTATATAAATAAGTAATTATCGGAAACTGCAAAGATCTACTTTTGTAAACCATTTTAACTCCATAACCATTCATTTGAAGGGCAAAAGCTCAGCTAACCATTTGTTTGTCCACTAAAATTTATCCTACATAGGATATCAATATCAAGTCAATAATGTTCATACAAAAGAAATGTCAACACTAAATCAGATAAGATCTTATAATATCCATATGCTTGCTATAGGAATGTATAGTTTGAAATTAAGTTACATTACGTTGTACAGTGTTTTTCAACCAGGTTTCCCCGGGCATCCCAAAAGAGTTTCCTGCAATATTCTGGTCATTTGAAAATTGAATCAAATACAGACAAATTTACAATGCATCTGATCTCAGATACGCTATTAGAGAGGGTTTGGGGTTCCTTACAATGCATCTGATCACAAACGCGCTATTAGAGAGGGTTGGGGTTCCTTACAATGCATCTGATCTCAGACGTGCTATTAGAGAGGGTTGGGGTTCCTTACAATGCATCTGATCACAAACGTGCTATTAGAGAGGGTTGGCGTTCCTTACAATGCATCTGATCTCAGACGCGCTATTAGAGAGGGTTGGGGTTCCTTACAATGCACCTGTTCACAAACGCACTATTAGAGAGGGTTGGGGTTTTCTTACAATGCATCTGATCTCAGGCGTGCTATTAGAGAGGGTTTGGGGTTCCTTAGAATTTCACTTGGGCTTCATTAACCAGAAAAGGGTTGGAAACCACTGACCTAGTATCTAGCAGCAATGGAACCCTTTCCTTTGGTTCTGCGTTATTTTGTAACACTGTTTTGTAGCAGGATATTACCCTTGACATCTTGTATTTTATATCAAAACCATTTAACCATAAACTGCAATTGGGTGTAAAAAAAAAAAAGTATCCTGCTACATAAAGGCTCAGATTTACTAATCGTTCTTTTTGGCTTTTGTATCCTCTAGTGCTAGAAGGTTCCTTCTGGCAGAAGACAGCTTGGCAAAAATAATAATCTCCTTTTTTACTTGTCGTATGAAAAAGGGAAAACATTTGTTACAGTATTTTCATGATTTCCAGGCCAAGATTCATATTCAAGTGTAAATTTGCTTTGTTGTGAAGTTAGTAATAATACATTTTCAGAATAAAGAAGTATTGTGTAATGCTGCCTCAGTGGTCACATACATAGCCCTAATAGGCTAATAAACACATCATTATTGAAGCCATAAATAACATTCAGCAATGATCTCCTCATATGCTAACTCTTTAAACTGGACTTTAAAAAGCTAAAATAAAGTTTTATTTGTACATATAAATATATACATACAATTTCTTCCATCAAAACATTATAATAAATCTCAACTAGAAAGTTACAAATATTCCACTAAATAAACAATATTGTTCAATAAATTCCCATTTGAAAAGTTGCAAAAAGAGTCAAATAGACAAGGCAGTTAGGACTTCAATTAGTATATAACATAAAAAACATTAACTATAAGTTAATAACATAGGGAGTAGCAGCGCCATACAGTAGAAGTCTCCACACCATTTACCTTTGCCATATGTGGTATCTAATCCTTTGAAAGCTGAGAAATGTTCCTAAATTGGCTCTACCAATTCTCCGGCGTGCAGAAAATACCCCTGTTCAGGAAACTCATTGTGAGGAAACATGCTGTGTTTAGAATGATGCATTCATTGCTCCTTAGAACAGCAGAAATAACAGTGATATTTTCTTTTTCTCTTATGGAGTTAATACAGTAGGAGGAAGATTTGAATAAAAACAAAGAACTGGGGGTAGATATTGTTACAATATAATGGCAATGGTACAGTAGCGTAGCCCGACTTGCAGGGACAGACGGTTATAAGGTTGTGTGACAAGAAACTATTCCAATTTTTCGCGTGCGAATGTACGGAAACGTTAAAATGTGGCAATGGCATATTCTGTCACTTAACTGTACATATTACATTTCTACAATGTTATTGTTTTATAGAGCATTATACAGACAACCTAGGTTGAAATAATTGCTGTGGTTTGTAGGCAGAGCTTTTACCCACAGTAATTTGGGGGATTAACTACAAAATTGTGCCGACCGACAGTAGTGCAATTTAACACTTTTCTTGTCTTGTTTCATGACTGTCAAAGTTTTTGATGTTGCTCAGCTGAGTTTACCAAAACACAAAACAGAGTTTGAACGGTGATGAGACTGATGGGTTTGAAGCAGATCACTTTGATTTCAAGGCAGTGGCTATGATGATTGATTTTGATTGGTGATTGTTTGGCTGGGGGATGTAATTCTGTAGTATTTTGCTGGAAATTGTACAAGAGCAGTTAGTTATTCCAATGTCCTAATAGTTTTATTAAGAACATGATATTCTTTCAGCGGTGGGCATTTTACAACTTCGTTTATAAATGCATTAATATCATGCAAATATGTATATGTAGAAACATTCTTCTGCCAATACTGAAGGTCAAATATACAAATCTCTGACATCCGCACTTAATCAACAACCGATTTATTTATTGTAAGGTATATGGCTTACAAAGTTAAACTAATGTGATTTCCCATAAAAAATACCACTGAATCCTCTGTCTTCGGGTTACTAATAGCAAATTGCTTAAGAGATTTGTATTGGTTCTTGATGCCTCCCCCGGGCAGCGGTGGGTTTACACCTTTAACTATTTTTATGGGAAACTTGTTTAAATAAAGGTTTTTCAAAGTTAGCAATTTTTTGTTTCGTAAAAAATATTCTGTATTCCTAGCAAGTTTGAGGAGGATCGCAGATTTGTAATATTCATATTATTCATAGATTTTATCATATTGCCTTTGTAATTAAATAATTAGGGGGTGTCTTGCTAAATCCATTTTGCCTGTCCGTTATTTAAAGCGTCTCTGTTACTTCACAATCACTAGAATCTGTTTTCATTGGGATGAACTAAAAAAGGAAAAAATGATGCATAATATGATGAACAAATCCAAAATGGGAACGATGTATATATTTGTGCAATTTAAATCTCTCTCCATTGGAATAATTGTCTTATTCAATATTCATAAAATCTACAATTTTATTGCAAATCTATTCTCTGTGAGTTGCCAAGTAGGCATTTTGTCTGAAACGTTTACATTAAGGTATGTAAGGAAATTCTTAAACAAGCATAAGAAATTATATTTAGAAACTAAATCTGTATCTCTTTGGTTGACTGACAGATATATGGTATGTCAATGGAAAGGGGTATAATTTGTATTTTGTTAGAATTCTGAATAAATAACTCGGAATTCTAAATACAGAAAAAACACGCTTACCTGTAAATGTATATATTTGGTTTGTACTCCATTAGTACTGCATATATTGTCCTTATTCTTGCTTTTAATGTTTGTTGGTTTTTTTTTTTTTTTTTTGCGCTTTACAATAATTATCCTGTTTATCTAGGTCAGCATGGAGGTTGTTCAACTATTTTCTCAGTCTTAGAATTGTTTAAGAGATTGTACTATTTGTGCTCTTGTTTTTAATATTGAGGAAGCTGAAAAGCCCAACAAGCTCAACAGGTTTTCCCTGCAGTTCCCATTATCTTGGATCGGACTTGGCACTCCTCACACTTGGATCTGGTTTAAGGCTTTTAGCTTATGTATTTGATCTATAAAATGGTAGATATTTGCAAGAGGAATACAGGTCTCGTTCGTCCAATAGCTCTTCCACCTCTGTCCAGTATCCTCTTCTACTGTCTTCTAATCTGTCTTCTTAACTGATTACTGGTTAATAGGCCACCCACCTATCTTAATATAAGACTTTATTTGCTAGACAATGCTAAACCATAAGGCACCTTGGAGCTCGCTTTTAAAATATAGTGTAAAGTGCCTTGTGATTTATGACTTATCAGCTATGGCCCATAGGGAAGATTCACAGAGACGCAGTCGCTGCCATAGCTCATCATTCAATTAACAGGCAGCCAATACACAAATGTGGCTATCTCGCTTACATTATCTCCACCCTTAATTCAATAAGCGCCAAAGCCGAAAACTGCCATTGTTCAATGCAGGACATTGAAATTTCATAAGGTTTAGTTATTGGCTGGTCCAACTTTTGGGTGAAAACACAAGTAAATGGAATTTGACTATCAAAGCTATAACTTGTAGAGAATGAGTGTAATTTAAGGGTATTTAGATTGAAAACGACAAAACGGGTCTGTTGAATCAGAACTATATCCAGCATTGATGTCACATACAAGGGGAAGGGGAGGATGTGGGGGATGGACTGGCCGCTCCCAAATGATGAACCAATAATGTTGTTAAAAATACAACTTAAATACACGAATACACCTCACACCAATAGTGAATAAATAAAAGTGTAAAATAGGCAGCTCAACTTCCTCTGATGGGACAGTTCCAGATCCCAGGATGGTGGATTTGTATTGCTCGAAGATGAGGAGGAGCGCAGGAAAGTGTGGTGATATATGTAAGAAAAAATGACATATATAGTGCAGATTGTAATACACTGCAGGAATGGAATGAATCTATAAAATAGAACTCACAAAAGTCGCAGATGATTTCACATGTCAGAGAGCCTTCTCTCTCTGACTGGAGCCCTTTAGACAGTAATTGCCGGGATATCCCTCAGTGTACAGGTATGTAGAAATAAAGAAAAGCCATAATAGAGCATACTATTCCAACTCGGTATAATTCACACAATCAACAAGAGTATAACACACTCACATTTGCCATGTTAAAATCGGGTGGGGGAGAGAACCGTTGATCGTTCTTTGGTGCAGTTGCAGGCAGCTTCACAGCGTCTTGGAATCTCTCACTGTGCTTTCCGCATACGTCACCGCCGTTGCGTCACTTCCGCTATCGCGTCACGGCTAAGGGCGGAAGTTCCCACTGGACGAGGCCACTGACTGGATTCTGCCAGTCTTTCCGAACAGGTTCCCTCACTACAAACTACGCGTTTCGCCAGCTGCTTCGTCAGGACTCCTGACGAAGCAGCTGGCGAAATGCGTAGAGTTTGTAGTGAGGGAACCTGTTCGGAAAGACTGGCAGAATCCAGGCAGAGGCCTCGTCCAGTGGGAACTTCCGCCCTTAGCCGTGACGCGATAGCGGAAGTGACGCAACGGCGGTGACGTATGCGGAAAGCACAGTGAGAGATTCCAAGACGCTGTGAAGCTGCCTGCAACTGCACCAAAGAACGATCAACGGTTCTCTCCCCCACCCGATTTTAACATGGCAAATGTGAGTGTGTTATACTCTTGTTGATTGTGTGAATTATACCGAGTTGGAATAGTATGCACTATTGTGGCTTTTCTTTATTTCTACATACCTGTACACTGAGGGATATCCTGGCAATTACTGTCTAAAGGGCTCCAGTCAGAGAGAGAAGGATCTCTGACATGTGAAATCATCTGCGACTTTTGTGAGTTCTATTTTATTGATGTCACATGCAGTATAACTGTGTCCAAAAGAGTAATCCTCGCAGAGGTTTCAATGCTTACCTCAGAACAGGCATGTTTGTAGCACTAATGCATATGGTTGCCAGGCAGAGCAAGGATAGCCAAAAGTAACTTTCATACAACCTTTAAGAACATGACGTGTGTTATCTCCGTTTCTATAATGATGGCTAGTGTGAAAGTCTCAAAGGTTAACTTCCACCATGGTAAACGTGTCTGTTCTTTTTTTTTTTTTTTTTTTTTAAATCCCACCTCCTATTCAAAGTGCTTGTACGTTCTATTTGGTTGGGGTTCTACATCCAAAGAATTATCGTATCATTTGTTTGATTTGGCAAGATAGATCTGTGAGGTTTATTTTATCATTTCAATTTTCAATGTCATGTATATATTTTTTCGATTTGTAGTTCGTTGTTGGCTTTATTAGTCATCTCCAGTGTTTTACCACCTCCCTTCCCCTTAAATTGTATGACATGCAGCAGTACTGCCCTGTTAATATGTGCAATAAAATAACTTGTCTCTGATAAGAATATCTGCGTTAATGTTCTCCTTATCCGATGTGCTCCCTTCTTTCTTGGGACAACAGGCAAAGTGACATTGCTAATACAGGTAATTGCCTTTTCTATCCTGTGAAAGTTATGCAGACTATATATAGCTATAATTTTACTAGATTGCACGTTGGCACAAAAGATTTTGGATCTCACTTAAAACTTGATTCATGCTGATTACATAGACCATGATTTACTTGAGCAAATGGAAACACACAATGTATACTCTTTTTTTTTTTTCCGCTATATCTATATATCTATATCTATATCGGGAAGAAAAGAGTATACATTGTGTGTTTCCATTTGCTCAAGTAAATCATGGTCTTTGTAATCAGCATGAATCAAGTTTATATATAGCTTCTTCAGTTTCATGTTTTAGTGCCTGAGGGGTGTTGGGCGACAAACATACTAGGGACTATAGTTGAATGTTTCTACTGATTACTAACTACGGTATTATGCTTAGGGAGGTAAAAAGAAGGTTCCCAAGTTGCTTCCCATATCCCTCTAGTGCTGGCCACCTGTCATGGTTTCTCCCCAGCTAATTGCCCTCTAACATCCTTTTATGATGTCAACATCCCTATGTTCTGGTATTTTAGTTGTACCCCCACCACACCTCACTTTGTAGCATTCATAGAACACTCTAGTTTTCATCTTGTGCATAAAACTGGGGCCCAAGTCTGACCTGATAGTGGTATTGCACTCCAGCACTCAGAACAGTGGACTTAAGTGACTGTGATGGAAAAGTTTTGGGAACCCTATGTTGTTGTTGCCAAGTGTATAAGACAAGAGAGCAAGTTTGTTGGCATTCTATTATGTACTAATTAATTTCCATACCAATGCACTGACAAAGTTATACTGTAATTGTCAGGAAATGTAAACCAGTGTGGGTGACCAGGGACACAAAATAAAAGCACATAATTGAGTATCCCACACACGTAATGGCTTGTTTTGAGCATTTTCCACAAGCAAATGATATCTCCTACTGATACAGCAGCATAGTATGCAGTAATAGGCCAGATTAAAAAGTAGAGCCTGAGCATGCAGGCTTTTTTTTGTTGTTTTTTTTAAGAAATTCATTCTTTGTGTTTCCCATTTATCTTGTTGCAAAACAAATTAACTTAGATTGTAAGCTTCTTAGAGTAGAGCCCTTCTTAGGCTGCGCTTATAGTGACGGCGACGCGACGTCGCGTCAAAACAAATGTATTGATTGGTCGCAATCTCCAACAACGTCTGCATCCATAGCTTGCCCTTCTCTCCAACAACGTCTGCATCCATAGCTTGCCCTTCTCTCCAACAACGTCTGCATCCATAGCTTGCCCTATTCTCCAACAACGTCTGCATCCATAGCTTGCCCTATTCTCCAACAACGTCTGCATCCATAGCTTGCCCTTCTCTCCAACAACGTCTGCATACATAGCTTGCCCTTCTCTCCAACAACGTCTGCATCCATAGCTTGCCCTTCTCTCCAACAATGTCTGCATACATAGCTTGCCCTTCTCTCCAACAACTTCTGCATCCATAGCTTGCCCTTCTCTCCAACAACGTCTGCATCCATAGCTTGCCCTTCTCTCCAACAACGTCTGCATACATAGCTTGCCCTTCTCTCCAACAACGTCTGCATCCATAGCTTGCCCTTCTCTCCAACAACGTCTGCATCCATAGCTTGCCCTTCTCTCCAACAACGTCTGCATCCATAGCTTGCCCTTCTCTCCAACAACTCTTCAGTCTTTATTGTCCTGATTATGTTGGTTTACAATAGAGCAATGCGAGTTGATGATAGCAGGCATTAGGTCCATGGTTTATAGATTTGCTCCTAAGAATTTTGGTGGTGTAAGAGCTAAAATACAGAACTATTCAAGAATAACACATCTACAGTTATAGTGAGTTTAAGAATTTGACAAAGTGAATATATTTTGAAGGATCTCCGTAGCAGAAATGTATTTTATTTATTTTTATTTTCAAAACTGGCAGATGGACTTTTTGCTGCTTGCCTAGATTCATAAAAATGTGTAGAGTTTATCTCGGTCTCGCCTGGACAGTAACACATACTAAGTACACAAAACTGGCGAAAATGGGAAATATACACCTCTAAATTGCCAAAATGCTAATTCCACAGGATCATACACCATTGCAAAGACTGACAAACATTTGAAAAGCATAAACCTTTCTTGAAAATATTCGTCAACCGAACCACAAGATCTTCACTCACCTCTACCGCTTCCTAACCATTGAAAAAATTCAACATCCATTTGCCATCCTTGGCAACCCCCAAAAAATTACAATCTGTGGTTGCATGAGAAATAAGAACTGTAGCAGGCACAGCACTAAACCAACATCAATAGTGTAACCCACTGCACTTCTTCCTGGTATAATGCCTGGGATGGCCAAAAATGTACAAACTTAGGAGCTCATCATTTGAGAGCAGGAGCACGCAGTCGTAGAGCTCTCTCCGCCTTACTTCCTCCCACAGTTGTGCTACCCACTCCCCGATACACCTCTTCCCCATGCACTCCACACTAAGCTGTGTGGTGATAACTGACCTGTCAGTCAGCGCTACAACACAGGTGCCAGGGGTTACATTTTAGGTAACCAGGCAATCTGCCTTTTTCCATCCCTGGTGTAGCCAACATTTATTATACTATATTCTTCTTTAGACTATTGACCTTTACTAGGCTACAGGTTTCTTTCCCACCCGCTAGCAGCTTAAATACTGCCGAGTTACTTGTGTGCTGCAGGGTGGTGGCAGAGTAACTCACACACCCTGATGGCAGACTCACCCTAAGTCTGACTGTTCTCTGCTACTTTTGTCATTTATCATCCAACATTAGTGTGGGCCGGTGCATGAGTCACAAAAGGGGATTGGGTTGGGGAGGGCCTATGACGACTGGTGCTAAAGCAGTTAATGTGCAACGTGTGATGGTACAAGGATGTACATCTTATTTATTTATTTGCAATCCTAGAGTACCACACTACTTTAGGTTTATAAAAGAAAAAACAAGTTTAATAAACGGTCCAAAGATATTTTATCCGTGTTTGCTAAATGTAGCATTTTTTTGTCAGGTATAGTACCAATTTTTTTTTTTTTTTTTTTTTTTAACCGACCTTGACCCCTGTTTAGCATGTGCTATGTGTCACGTTGGGAAAACGAAATACTTCAACGTTACAACCATGGACAACAATCTGTTGCAATTTGCGAATTTCCATATTGTAAGTCTGTGTAATGGTCGCTTTTGTTGGTGCCGTGAGTACCAATGATAGACATGGGCGTCCGCAGAATTTTTTTCAGGGGGGGGGGGGCATAATTTATAACTACAGCGCAATGGCGGTCCCGGCTGCAGCACAGATAGGTCCCGACTTGGGAGTGAGACGGCTTTCATTGGTAGGTAGTGTTACCAATGAGAGCCGCATCACTCCCGAGTGCTACCAATGACGCGTAGCAGCATAGGTTAGCCTACCACTAGCTGCCTGCCGCGGCGCCAGGGGCACCCACCCACCTCCGTCCCGGTCCACCCACCTCCGTCCCGGTCCACCCAGAGTCTGTTTTTGGCGTTTATAGCGCCGTAAACGTACTGTACGGCGCCATAAATGCCAAAAACCGCCCAGGACTGCGAGTGATCCAGGCAGAGCCGCCAACAGAAATCATGGGGCCCAGGACAAATGAAAGGAGCAGGCCCATCCCGAACCCATAGCGTCCCCCCCCCCGAACCCATAGCGCACCTACCACGAAAAAATATCTTTTAGAGCACAACTTTTACTTAACTGTTTTCTTATTGTACTACAGAATAAAACATTACAATGCAACCTGTTTATTTTTATATTTTCAACAAAAGACATGTGTCTGCCTGCCTGGGTGGGTGAGTGGGTGAATGACAGTAGAATGACAGTGGGTGAGTGGGTGAATGACAGTAGAATGACAGTGGGTGAGTGGGTGAATGACAGTGGGTGGGTGAATGACAGTGGGTGGGTGAATTACAGTGGGTGGGTGAATGACAGTGGGTGGGTGGGTGAATTTTGAATGTGGGTGGGTGAATGACGGTGGGAGAGAGTGACTGGGTGACAGTGACTGGGTGGGTGGGAGACAGTGACTGGGTGGGTGGGAGACAGTGACGGTGGGTGGGAGACAGTGACTGGGTGGGTGGGAGACAGTGACTGGGTGGGTGGGAGACAGTGACTGGGTGGGTGGGAGACAGTGACTGGGTGGGACAGTGACTTGACAGTGACTGTGTGGGTGACAGTGACTTGACAGTGACTGTGTGGGTGACAGTGACTTGACAGTGACTGTGTGGGTGACAGTGACTTGACAGTGACTTGGTGAGTGACAGTCAGTGAGTGGGTGGGTGACAGTGACAGTGGTTGACGTTGACAGTGGGTAATGGTGACAGTGGGTTATGGTGACAGTGGGTGACAGTGACTGGGTGGGGTGACTTACCTTGACCGGGTGGGTGCAGCTTGTCGCCGGATGCTTCCCCCTTCTGCCCCCGATATCCCCGTGGCAGCTGCCAGGGACGGGAGGTGGGTTTGGGGAGGGGGGCTCGGGGGGGGGCAAGGCCACGGGAGGTGGGCCGGGGGGCGCGTGGGAGGTGGGTGCGCGGGAAGCTGGCCAGGGGGGGGGGAAGCGGGCCGCAGCGGAGCTGGTACTTCCCCCTCCATCCCACGTTGGGAGGGGGAGCGGGCCGCAGAGGAGCTGGTACTTCCCCCTCCGTCCCACGTTGGGAGCGGGAGGGGGAGCGGGCCGCAGAGGAGCTTGGCTTGTACTTCCCACTTTGGGAGCGGGGGGAAGCGGGCCCTGCTTGCCCTGCGCATGCGCGCCGGGACCGCGGGGAATCGGCACCATTTTTTTAAACTTTTTTTTTTTAAATGTATTTAATTAACTGTTGCTTGGCCGCGCAGGGGGGCCGGCCTGACCCACGTGGCCCGGGAAGCAGTACCCCTTGTCCCCCCTGTGCCCCCCGTTTGCGGCCCTGGATCCAGGGGGGGGCAAGCGCCCCCCCTTGCCCCCCCCTGCGGACGCCCATGATGATAGATTAACCTTTAGAGTGCCCTAACAATGTAGCTGGTATGGCATTGGGCACGGACACCCCAGTTACGGCATTGGGCACTTGTGACATACCAGCCACTTGTTTTCTAGGAGCAGAATGTGTGTTTCAAGCGCTCTCCTCTTAAGTTTCCGGTATCCGGCACAGGTGGCGTTGTGATCACTCCAGGAGTGGTCACATGACGCAGAAACGTCAGACCCCCAGGACTAATGCTTAATAAATCATACTTATGATGTTGAACATATAATTGTGTGTAATTATGGTTTAAGTTTGTAATTTAATTATTCTGCTCTTTACATTATTCCTCATTCCCAAATCTTAAACTGTAAGCGAATAGGAAGTGCGAGCTGTTTTTTTTTTTTCTTCCCTCTCCCTTCTTGCCTTCATTTAATGCGTACTTGGGACAGTGATAATTTACAGTTAATCTGTCCTCATAGCTACTTGTGCGTGAAAGCCCAATGTAATATTGTTGCACACCGGAACAGTGGTTAATAGGGATGAAGGACAACCTTGAATATAGACATTGTTTAGCAAAAATGTCTATTTCATTGGGATTTTTTTTTTTTTTTTTTTAAGAAACCTAATATATTCTTCACCCTGCAGCATTAACCTTAACGATATGTAATGGAGAGTGCGAAAGGGGCTTATTGCTAGGTTGATATTTTCATTATATTTAAGTTTTATTTTTTGCTGAATTAATTCACTCTTATGTTTTAAAGGTTTTTAGCACCTGTGCTTTATATTCTAAATTGTCACTTTTAATTCACTCTTCTTTTGATTGTGACAATTTGGTCTTTTTAAAGGCCCCCCTTTTTCTATACCGGATTAGTAAGCACATGCTAATTTAGGCTCCAGTTGCCAAGATACTTATCAGTAAAGTTAGTGCCAGTACTTGCTAGTCCTTTAAATCATCCGTGTCACACAGGCCAATAGAAAACTACAATGGATGACGCTGACAAAATGCATATCTAAGTATATACTCCTACGCATGTCTGAGCAGCCATTTTTATTGCCGTAGAGGATTCCAGTAGACCTGTTGGACTTGATTTGGGTGTCTCGCTTAGCCTGGATTTGAAAGGTTACGTCATAAATTCAGAAAACTTGACAATTCGTAACTTCTATAATGTGCTGTGTGTGTAATTTCATTCCCATTCAGAATAAAGGCAGCAGGATGTCATGGCCCATGTGTTATCTGCCTGCCACGTTATGTTTGTTTTTTGGAACATTCACTGAATAATCTATTTGGTTAACCAGTGCTTGTTTTGTAATATAAAAGGTGCCGGTGCCCGGCCTCTTACCTTCACCTGCTCCTCATCGATGTTGTGGTGTCACATTGTCATGGTGGCGTTGCGTGATGTTGCGTCTTCATGAAATGAAGGGAAAGGGAGTCCTTTAGACCTGCAGTTCCCAACGCCAGTCCTCAAGAACCCCCAACAGACCAGGTTTTAGGGATATGCCAACTTCAGCACAGGCGGTTCAATCAAAATGACTTGGCCACTGATTGAGCTACCTGTGTTCAAGCAGGGACATCCTTAAACCCTGTCCTCTTGTGTGTTATTGAGTGCTGCAGTTGGGAACCAATGCTATAGACCTAATGGCTGCTTTTGCAGTTTTTTGGTCAAGCATTTGTAGGAATTAAGTGTGATGGCAGTCTGTGGTATCCATACTTCTGATATGTATCCAAACTGTCTTTGAGGTTTATTTTGTCAACTTCTAACCTTTGCAAATACATAATCTAGTGCCATACTTTGCATGTAAGACAAAAATGGGATATATAATGTGTGAATTAATGGCTTTTGTTCAACCGATACTTGGTTACTAAAATGTGGTTACATCAACCATATCAATCACTTGTACAATCAACTCAGTGCTTTGTTTATGTTAACCATCTCCTCCCTCTTGATGATATGGTTTTGATAACCATGTTTGTTTGTAATTAGACCTGTTTTGTGCAAGTACATAGCAGTCATGGGGAAGCAAACCTCTTCTAGCAAACATGAAATTCTGCTTTAACAAGCATACGTGCACAGTCTATCTGAGAGCAATATTGCATGTATATTAATTTAATCCACTTAAAGGGGCTATCCCTCCTAGGACCAAAGTGAACAAATTACAGTTGCATGTTTTAAGGGGTCTCAGAGTGACTTTGATGCCCTGTTTTACCCAAATCTGACAAGTATTTTACATTTTTTTTTTAAAACATGAGACTTTAGAGTTGTTTGATTTCCTCTGGCTGCTGCTTTTTTGTGTCATCGGCAAATGCTTGTACAGCCAGAGTCCCCCTCCCCTTTATCGGGTCTCTAAGGACATTGTGGGATAAGGGGAAAGAAAACACTTAATTGACAAAATTCCCCATTCAGGGGCCCTTAAAGTGGATGGAAATTAACCTACACTTAAGTGTTCAGGATCCCTCTTCAGCAAAAGTGTTAACAATGTAAAATTGCAAAACAAAGTTTAAGAGTTCTTTACAGAAATGTAAAGATGTTAAGTAACAAAAGAAAAAACACAACTGTGTGGTTATCCAGGTGTATTACAATAAAACTCAGTCACAGGTTGTGTTTTCAGTCTCCATAGTTGCATAAAAACAAGGTTGTGCTAAGCAATTAGAACCAAGGCTGATTCAAAAAGTGTTAAGAACAGTCATCTTATCCAGGCTTGTGTAATGGAGCTAGTGAATGTTTGTGTGAGGCTCCCTTATTAATGGAACAAAACATGCTGAAAGTTTGGAAATTTGGCATTAAGCTACTTCACCTTATTTTAAGCCCCCTCTGGAAGGGTAGTGTAACCTTGCACGTCGTTTTTAAACCAGAGTGCACTTGTGCTTATTTTTTTCTGCACGGACAGTATAGTGCTGCAAGACATTCCAGTGATCTTAAAGTGCGGTCATAAATACTGTATGAACAAAGTGAACCAATAGCGCTTTAATGGGTGTAAAGTGCACGATACAAACAATAAACAAGTATAAGTAAGTTTTTATGTTTGTCCTTGGAAACCAGCTGTATAAGATGTTGTTTTACTACCCATATGTCTCCCTTATCTTGCTCTCTCAACTGTTCCTTTTTGACATGTGTAAACCCGAGCACTTTATCATTGGGATTCACTATCACCGCAACACCCACACTTTTTGTAAATTAAAATTAAAAATGTCCAACGTTCAACAATTATTTAAAACTACTTACACCTAAGGTTATTGGCCCTTAAAAAAAAGAAGGACCAGTATAACTCTAAACTAATTGAGGCAGTTTATTCATCCACACGTATCTTTAAATGATACTTTTTGCTTGATCACCTTCCTTGAGTAGTTTTTCTCAGCCCATCCAAACATCATTTTGTTTCCAACCATCAAGTTTTATGAAGTTGGGCAAATACGAAAATATGATCCTGGGTTCAGTACTTCATAGAAGGAAATGTAGAAACGCCTTTCTTGTTTGTTATACATTTGTAATGGACTCAAATAATTTGACATTAACCATTTTTTGTTCGCTAACCTTCAAACGTATCTCGAGTAACAGAGATGTGCTTGGCCTAATATGGCTATAACATTCTCGGCTGCTGTGCTTTGTAAAGCATTTATTTAGAAAGGAACGAACAGTCGTGCATACTTGCAGTCCCTTACATAGGATGTTTCCACATTCGTATAATGATGATGATGTATTAAGCGATTGATCGTGTTGGTGAATGACACATGTTTCTGCTTTCTACCTCTATAATATAATTGAGGTGTGTTCATAATATACTCAGGGTGTGTAACATTGACATACACCCATAGTCGTCAGCATTACCTTACTTCAAAATATTATCATGTTTACATTGTTTCACAGAATGTTTCATTGAAAAAGAAATAAATAATCTTATTCATCCTATTCTCCCCCTCCCCCCCCCCCCCCCAATGTAATTCTTAAACAGAAATACACTTTGCATACCCTCTGTATATGAGGCTGATCAGACACCCAGTTAGGGGCTGGTTATGTCGCATCTCTCTCTGGTTTGCAACAGTACATTAGAGTAACATCTTACTTATGTCATGTAAGTCGGTGACTATAGTTAAGTGAATGTTGTCATGAAGGAAGCCATTACAAAGTGTATGTATAGGCAGCAGTGCTACAAGCATAAAAAATAAGTATTTCCTGCAACTGAAAAATTGTATTTATATAGAAAATGAAAGGTCAAATCACTACTAATCAGAACATCTGTTAAGGAAGGTACCAAAAACGGTTATTAATTTTAAGTATAATATTTCAAATTCTACAAAAGAACAAAACATAATATTGCAGAAGGTCAGAGAACACGTCAAACCCTAAACATTTATTTCTACTGAACACAGCATGTAAAGAAGAAAAAGAAGTGACATTTGAAAGTGTATGGTTAAAGAAACCAAGCAAACAAAATTAATAGGCAAATATGAATCTTTCATGTAAGAATAAACGTTGAACATTGTGGAAATGCATTCATGAGGTATCCCTATTATTTTCACATGCAGCAGTAACAGAGTTATGCCTGGAACATACCGTGCCAACGAATGCAAGGTGCTGGCAATGTTACCCAGCATGGGTCATAAGCCAATATTTGAATAGAGTGTTGCAGAGTAAACAGTACTTAGTGCTCATAAAAGGTCACATAGGAACAGTTGGTAACAACCCTAAATACAATGCATAGAGTGAATATATACAAAGAATAAGGTTAAATCGGGGGGGGGGGGTGTTACACTAAAAGGAAAAATAGCTGCAGTTTTCTAGTTCCAGTGACCCGTTTTTATGGGGTCTCATCTGGGTAATTGATACCTTATTTACCCAAATCTCACACCTATAAGGACTTTAAATTAAAAAAAATTATGTTAGACTTGGGAAATGTTTTGATTTTCTTTTTTTTCTTCTGGCTGCTCCCTTTGGTGTGATGTCACTGTGTGATCAGCAAGTGCTTGTACAGCCAGTCCCACCTCCGCTTATCTTTAGTGGTTCTCTGATAAGGACAGGGTGGGTTTGACAAACACTTCTCCATTCAGGAGAATAAATTCAACTGGCTGATTATGTGGGACTGCACCTTTAAGGTAGTCTGCACACCTATTATGCATGGCCATGGTAAACAAACAGTTCCAGCTGCAATGTTGGTGTTTGCTTAATAATAGGAAGGGGGCTTTATTGGCTTGTGTATGTGGTCTTTCATGGCACTGTAGTTTTTATTTTTTATTGATGATCAATAGAATCATTTTCTTTCCCTCTTTTTATTATAAGAACCTTTTTCAAGATATGATTTCACTGCATTTGCTTCAGTAAAATGTCTGAAGAGTAGTTTGTAAATTCTTCACAACAATCTATAGTCATACCCAGTGTGCTAGAAGTCGTTTAAGAACAATGTCTAAATCCTTTTATGTTACTAATACAAGAAGATTGATTGCACGCAGTGGAACATTTTTATACTCGACTCAAAATGTTAATCTGATCAAACATTCTAATTCCCATTCTGACTGTTTTAATCTGATTATGAGCTGGAGGTTGTTATATACCGAAGCCGGCACAGCTACTCCCAGCTGAGTGTGTGCATTTTAATAAACATGATACCTGTATGATTCACTCGATTTTGAGTACAGGCAGGGCTTGTAATGATTCAGCTACTTTATTTCACAGACAATTGTTGTTTCAAAAGGTATTTGCTTTGACCATTTCTGGGTTAATCTATTCTCCAAAACAATGCAAACTTCTAATTTTCCATGATTTAGATTCACAATGTGATTTTTATGATGACCAATATATATTGCATACTTGAGTCAACAAATATTTGGATGAAGATACCTGTATTAGCAAGGTTCTTTATTCAGGCATCATGTGTGCCATTGGAGAAACTGGGCCTTATTTACTAAGCGGTGCTAGGACAGAAGTCCTCTTTCAGCCCCAGAAGACCTCCTACAACTTGTCCATGTATGGACGGTATGGTGTCTTATTATAGGGCACTGCTTAGTAACTATGGCTGTTATCTTTTACTGAGCTTTTTTTTTTTTTTTTTTTTTTTGCTCAACTCTTGTGTTTTACCTCTATATTAATTATTTTGTAATTATTTTGATTTGTAACAAAAGCTTCAGTCCCTATAAGTTTCCATCTAAAATCTAATACATTAGTATCTAATAAAATAACTAGAGTACGTTACCATCCAGCAGGGCAGCGGAACAACAAAGAGAGTCAGCACTCAGATTTTAAGTGTACAAAGAATTGTATTGTAACAGACACAAAAATCCAACGTTTCGATCCCACAGAGTGATCTTCTTCCTGGGGTGTGCACATTATTTGGATTTCAGCATTGGAGTGCTTGCTGTTTTCCTTACCCTAATAAAATAACTATTTTATTATTCTACGACGTTTCCAATACAATAAAATTTGAATTGACCTGAAACTTGATTATATGTAAATATAATGCATCACCTTTACTTGACCACTTGTTGGTATTGCAATTTTTGGATAGCATTTCCTGTTGCGCAGCAGTTCATTTGACTCCTATTGGGAAATTAGATGGCAATTTGACTCTCATCTCAAACTTTTTCTCTCTGTTCCTTGAGGAAGCAGCCGTGCAACACTAAAAAAGGGAACTAGTGACTAATATAGTTTGAGATTATTGTGCTTGCTTACATATTTTATTTCTTGACTACGTAATTGCATAGATTCAAGTGAGCAACTAATGTATCATGATCAGGCGGTCTAGTACATTTGGTCGCGGCCGTTTTGTCGCGACTAAATGGCCGCCAGCGCTTCTCCATTACTCACCCTGCCGCCAGAAGCTTCCGCCTCCGGCCACTTCGCCGCTAAGGTAAGTGCCTTACCCTAAAACACCCTACCCTAAGCCCTTGCCATACAGCCCCTTTAACCTCCTACCCTATCTGCTAAAACCCTTAAATGAACCCCCTACCCTAAACAGTAATAAAACGTACCTGAGAAGTGTCCGGGATTTCAGTGGTGAATCGGTGGCAGGGTGAGTCGCGGCGAAGTCCTGGCGGCAAAACTGTGTCGTGACCAAATGTCACATTCCGGTTCAGGGGCCACAGAACCGGTAGCAGGATGTTTTTAAAATCTTAATCTCAGATTTATTGCAATGGAAAAGTACATGGTAGGTCACATACAAGCCAAGAAAAAAAATGTCTGTAAATGTTCAGTTTACTTCCTGATTAGTTAGTATTGTCTTTCCCAACAAGGTCACACCACTCGCTTTTATTCCTTTTCCAGCTTGCGTAATAAGAGTAAATCAACATAAAGCACCTACGCAAAAGGTAAAGTGCAACATAGCGTAAAGCACCAGTCTTAGTGTTTGATAAAGATTACACACATACACACAACTTGCACACTTTCTATTTACAATAAGAAAAATCACTGTAACAACCCATGCTGCTCACATTTTTATTTTGTGAAATTTGTACTGGGTCGTCTCTTGATGACACATAATGGTTCTTCTGATTTCAGAGTATTATGTGCATAGATGGCCACTGAAAGAAAGCAATTAGCCACCCAATAAGCAATGATCATTGCTGATGGCGATTGGCTTGCTGATTTGAAACTGCTCAGCAGCCATTTTCATGCAAATGCCCTCTTAAATACATGGTTCTCGTATTGTTTCTAATAAATTGTCAACTGCCCATAGCTACCTGATCCTCCTACTCTTGCTTTCATAAACATTTTTATTGATCTGCTGTTAGCTGGCATTCCCTTTCAGATGCTAATGGTTGCAAGATAAATAATGTTTTCCATGTAATCATAAACTTCAGAGAGCTCTCATTAAACCCATATTGTGCGTCTTTTTCTGTGGTCAACACCCAAACTCTGTATAGGAGGAGAAAGTGTATGTTTGCAAAGTTTCCCGGTTGAAGGTTATGCTGTAACACCATTTAATTGCTATTAAGTTACTGAAGTACACATATGTAATATGACTTCAAAAAAATCTCTCCCTCGCTCTGTGTGTGAATGTATTTGTTTATTTTTTTATGTATATCACTTTTTATGCTTTAGTGTATTAAAAACATTTTATCCATAAATTCAGATAATGTACAGGATGAGGCAAAGAATTTGAGCAGCAGCTTTTCAATCTGCGGTACACCAGGTGAATTGTCTCTTATGCGCATTCATGAAGTGGATGCAGCGCAAGCCTTGTGAAGGCGGTGCGGGTGAGAGACGCCTAGTGAAGGCGGTGCGGGTGAGAGACGCCTAGTGAAGGCGGTGCGGATGAGAGACGCCTAGTGAAGGCGGTGCGGGTGAGAGACGCCTAGTGAAGACGGTGCGGGTGAGAGACGCCTAGTGAAGACGGTGCGGGTGAGAGACGCCTAGTGAAGGCGGTGCGGGTGAGAGACGCCTAGTGAAGGCGGTGCGGGTGAGAGACGCCTAGTGAAGGCGGTGCGGGTGAGAGACGCCTAGTGAAGGCGGTGCGGGTGAGAGACGCCTAGTGAAGGCGGTGCGGGTGAGAGACGCCTAGTGAAGGCGGTGCGGGTGAGACGCCTAGTGAAGGCGGTGCGGGTGAGAGACGCCTAGTGAAGGCGGTGCGGATGAGAGACGCCTTGTGAAGGCGGTGCGGGTGAGAGACGCCTAGTGAAGGCGGTGCGGATGAGAGACGCCTAGTGAAGGCGGTGCGGATCAGAGACGCCTTGTGAAGGCGGTGCGGGTGAGAGACGCCTAGTGAAGGCGGTGCGGGTGAGAGACGCCTAGTGAAGGCGGTGCGGGTGAGTGACGCCTAGTGAAGGCGGTGCGGGTGAGAGACGCCTAGTGAAGGCGGTGCGGGTGAGAGACGCCTAGTGAAGGCGGTGCGGGTGAGAGACGCCTAGTGAAGGCGGTGCGGGTGAGAGACGCCTAGTGAAGGCGGTGCGGGTGAGAGACGCCTAGTGAAGGCGGTGCGGGTGAGAGACGCCTAGTGAAGGCGGTGCGGGTGAGAGACGCCTAGTGAAGGCGGTGCGGGTGAGAGACGCCTAGTGAAGGCGGTGCGGGTGAGAGACGCCTGGTGAAGGCGGTGCGGGTGAGAGACGCCTGGTGAAGGCGGTGCGGGTGAGAGACGCCTGGTGAAGGCGGTGCGGGTGAGAGACGCCTAGTGAAGGCGGTGCGGGTGAGACGCCTAGTGAAGGCGGTGCGGGTGAGAGACGCCTAGTGAAGGCGGTGCGGGTGAGAGACGCCTAGTGAAGGCGGTGCGGGTGAGAGACGCCTAGTGAAGGCGGTGCGGGTGAGAGACGCCTAGTGAAGGCGGTGCGGGTGAGAGACGCCTAGTGAAGGCGGTGCGGGTGAGAGACGCCTAGTGAAGGCGGTGCGGGTGAGAGACGCCTAGTGAAGGCGGTGCGGGTGAGAGACGCCTAGTGAAGGCGGTGCGGGTGAGAGACGCCTAGTGAAGGCGGTGCGTGTGAGAGACGCCTAGTGATGGCGGTGCGTGTGAGAGACGCCTTATGAATATGCCAAGATGTAGGAATACAGAGGGCACTTGTGACCGTTACCACTTCCATTTGCTCTTGCGGACAACATTTAACTTGTTTCCAGGAATGACTTGCAATAGTTTTTGTCTTACAATTGATTGCTGTCTCCTGCAAGAAGTTTTTTTTTGTTTTGTTTTTTTAAGAAAAAACATTACTATTATTTTTTTAATTTAATTTTTATTTTATTTTTACAATTTCGGATGTCTTATTTGTAATTAGGTAGTAAAACCATTATTTTAACCATTTCCTAATATCTGTAAAAATGTAAACAACCTAGCGTTTTACATAATAAAGAACACGTGAGTTGGTGTGCAGGTTATAAAATGTGGTCTCGGTGACTTCACTTCTCAAATTATGCACTTTGTTTTACCAGCCTCAGTATGTCTCTAACTCTATTCATATATCTCCATCTCTCCTTCCTTCATCACTTCTCTGTTCACATGAACTCCTTTCTTACCTGCGTCCTCTGACACCACACAGCTATATCCCCTGCACTAAAAAACACCCCTACAAATCATCGTCACACATCCTCTTTCTATCCATGCTTCTCCTCCTTGCTTCTGGGGATATCTCTCCCAATCCTGGTCCCTGTCTTATTCCTACATGCGCTCGTCCTCGCCTGCCAATTGCAACCTCTACTCCTGGTGTCAACCCCTCCAACCTCATACCCATCCCCTGCCATCCTCTCTCCCTTTCTCCTGTGCCCTTTGGAATGCTCGCTCCCTTTCTAACAAGGTAGAAAAAACAGGATATTCAGCGCTCGTGCTGTATGATGGTGTGGACGATCCCTTTGCAGCATGTACATAAAGCGTTTCCCCAGAAACTCTCAAATCTAGGTGAACCCCCCTTAGAAAGGGGGGAAGGCACCCTGAAATACAAGATAATAAAAAATGCACAAATGCGCACCAGGGATTAGTGGAAGGTAATTTATTAAAAATACACAAAAACTGAGGGGATCCAACCCCACCTCAGAACAGCTGTGCAGCTGGACGGCTAAGTACTACCAAGGAGAACACCTGATGGTGACTAAACCCTAAGCTGCACAGTATACAAATACAGTAAAATTTATATAAAAAACATGAAAGAAAAAAACAAACATGAAAACAAACCTATCAACAGATTTGTATAGAAACCGCCATAGGGTTGGGCACTGGCAAGGAGAAACGGACACTCACACTGAGACAGTCAGCAGAGTCGCGGTGGCTGCACAGGATCCGGATCTCGGCACCGCGGAGATGGATAAAACCGCTGCTGTCTCCTGCAGGCTCCGTCTCAGCTTACCAGCATACACGCGTTTTCTATACAAATCTGTTGATAGGTTGTTTTCATGTTTGTTTTTTTCTTTCATGTTTTTTATATAAATTTTACTGTATTTTGTATACTGTGCAGCTTAGGGTTTAGTCTCCATTAGGTGTTTTCGTTGGTAGTACTTAGCCGTCCAGCTGCACAGCTGTTCTGAGGTGGGGTTGGATCCCCTCAGTTTTTGTGTATTTTTAATAAATTACCTTCCACTAATCCCTGGTGCGCATTTGTGCATTTTTTATTACCCTTTCTAACAAGTTCCTCTCTGTACATGACTTTTTTCTCTCACTCTCTGCTCCTATTTGCTATAACTGAGACTCAGTCTGACACTGCTCTGGAAGCTGACCTGTCCTATGATGGCCTCTCCTTCTCCCACACTCCACGCACTGATGGCAGGGGTGGAGGCGTGGGGCTCCTGCTCTCCTCTCTCTGCCGTTACCGAACCCTTCCTATTCCTCCACCTCTTGCTTTTCCCTCCTTTGAGGCTCACACTGTCCAGATCTTCTCTCCTCTCCCTGTCCATGTGGCGGTCATCTATCGCCCACCTACCTCTACTCATCCCCCTTCTGCCTTTCTCTCTCACTTTGAATCCTGGCTCTCTTTCTTTCTCTCAGACTCCCCTGTTCTTCTCCTTGGGGACTTCCATTGCCACTTTGATGACCCCTCTCTCCCTTGGGCTTCCCGCTTTCTTTCTCTAACCTCTTCTTTTGGCCTTCAACAGTGGACTGCAGCCAGCACCCACAAGGATGACCACTACTTAGACCTGGTTTTCACTAAAAACTTCTCTCTCTCCGATTTCTCCATTTCCCCTCTCTGACCATCACCTCATCTCATTCTCTCTATCTCGCTTCTCCCCTTCTCCACCTCCCCCCCCGGTTCTGCAGAAACCTGCGCTCTATTCACTAACCTGACTTTGATTCCACTTTAGGCTCCTCCCTCTCCTCTCTCAGCTCTGCTAAAGACCCTGACAACCTGGTCAGGAACTACAACTCTGCCTTGTCCTCCTCTCTTGATCTACATGCCCCGCTTTCTCTCTGCCGCACTCGCCCTACTAACCCTAGACCCTGGCTAAATTCCCACACGCGCATGCTGCGTTCCTACGCTCGTTCCTCTGAACGCCTCTGGAGGAAATCTCACACTCTCGAAGACTTCCTTCACTACAAATTTATGCTATCCTGTTTCAACTCTGCCCTCTCGCAAGCTAAACAAGCCTACTTTTCTTCACTAATCAACATGCACAAGTCTAACCCACGCCGACTGTTCTCTGTCTTTGATACTCTACTCAAACCACCCTCAGCTGCCTCTCCTTCCTCCATCTCTGACTATTTTAAGGAAAAGGTGGAATCCATACGGCAAAACATCCCCTCTGTTTCTTCCTCCCATCCTACACCTCTTCCTAACTCTCCTCTTGCCTTCCTTGACTCTTTTTCCACTGTCTCAGAGGAGAATGTGTCGCTGTTGATCGCCTCTTCTCCCTCTAGCACTTGCCCTCTTGACCCCATTTCCTCCCATCTCCTAAAACCTCTTGCTCCTACTATAATCCCTACGCTCACACACTTTTAACTCCTCCCTCTGCTCTTGAACCTTTCCATCCTCCTTCAAACATGCAACAGTCATACCATTACTCAAAAACAGCAAGCTTGACCCTACCCATCTTTCTAACTATTGACCTGTCTCCCTCCTGCCTTTTGCCTCTAAACTCCTTGAACGTCTTGTATTCTCTCGCTTGCTCCATTTTCTCAACACCTATTCTCTCCTAGACCCTCTACAATCTGGCTTCCGCACTGCTCACTCCATGGTAACAGCCCTCACTAAAATAACTGACCTCCATGCTGCCAAAGACAGGGGTCATTACACTCTGCTCATTTTACTCGACCTCTCTGCAGCATTTGACACCATGGACCACCTTCTTCTCCTTCACATTCTCCATACTCTTGGTATTCGGAACAAAGCTTGATCCTGGATCTCATCCTACCTCTCCCAGTGTCTCTTCTGCTAACACCTCCTGCTCCTCTATTGATCTCTCTGTGGGGGTACCCCAGGGCTCTGTCCTGGGACCTCTTCTCTTTTCTCTGTACACACTCTCTCTAGGTGACCTAATAACATCTTTTGGATTTAATTATCACCTCTATGCTGATGACACACAAATATACTTTTCAACACCCGACCTTACACCTGCTGTACAAACCAAAGTTTCTGAATGTCTCTCTGCTATATCATCCTGGATGGCCCTCCGCCGCCTTAAACTCAATATGGCTAAAACAGAGCTCCTCATACTTCCTCCCAAACCTGGCCCTACTACCTCCTTCCACATTGATCATAGTTCCAACAGTATTCACCCAGTAGCCCATGCACACTGCCTAGGGGTCACACTCTACTCCTCTCTCACATTCGCCCCTCACATTCAAAACATTTCTAAAACCTGTCGCTTTTTCCTCCGCAATATAACAAAGATACGCCCTTTCCTCTGTTGCTCGACTGCTAAAACTCTGACTCAGGCCCTCATTCTCTCCCGTCTTGATTACTGTAACCTCCTGCTGTCCGGCCTTCCTGCCTCTCACCTGTCTCCCCTACAATCTATCCTAAACGCTGCTGCCAGAATCACTCTACTCTTTCCTAAATCTGTCTCAGCGTCTCCCCTGCTGAAATCCCTCTCCTGGCTTCCGATCAAATCCCGCATCTCACACTCAATTCTCTTCCTCACTTTTAAAGCTTTACACTCTTCTGCCCCTCCTTACATCTCATCCCTAATTTCTCGTTATGCACCATCCCGACTCTTGCGTTCTTCTCAAGGATGTCTTCTTTCTACCCCATTTGTATCTAAACCTTTTTCACTATTTAATATATTTCCTTTGCTATTTCTTTGTTTTGATTTACATTGCAGCAACCATACTGTAAGTTTTGTACGTGTAAACTGCAGCATGTGCACTAATACGGTCGTCGAAGCATTCGAGCTATTATTTTTATTTCATGTAGTATATAGATCAGATACGAAGAACATTACAATACAAAAATGAACAATTTGGCAAGTCACTCCGGCAGCAAAATGTTTAAAATGTTTTAGTACGAGGAAGACAACGTGTGTCCCTGATCCAGCGAGCATTCGTGGTTTGTTTTAATCAATTAAAGATACAATTATTTTTAGGCTTTAATTGTCTACAAACTGATTTGCACTGTGAAAATAATGAGAAATGAAAGCTATGTGCCCCAGCATGGCAGAAACTTGGCGGCAATTAGCAAAGCCTAATGCAATTATTTATTCTGCTATTTACATAGGAAAAATAGTTACTATAGCACCTTCCAAATCGCATGATCTTTATGTAGCATCGTCATGAGACAAAACACCTGCAAAAAAACATCAGTGCATCATTATTACACAGCCATACGGTTTTCCTTCTGTACTAATAAGCAGACTCCACTACCCTGTATGAGAAGAGAGGCAGAGTTCATTGAAAGTGCGAATATTTAAACAAATGCATTCTCATTTTGTAATGGTACTGTAGCACCAAAATAAATGGTATTTCTCCAGTGTTAAACACTGCTACCCTCTCATAGATTAACCTTTACCATAGATTATTAGTGGTTCATGAAAGAACATGCTATTAAAGCCTTGGGGACCACAAAGTGATAAAGCAATATGTCTTATTCTAAAGCAGAAAAATGTGTACTTTTACAGGTTTTTTTATTTTGACGAATTGTTATTTTAGAACCAGCTTTCCAGAGTTCTACTTTCATCAGGTCAAGCGATACTTCATTGTATTTATTATATTCTGGCATGGTAAAATAGTTCCAAACATGAACTGGCACCTTCACAAATTATGCATATTGGAGTTGAGCCCCCTGCCAGATCAGATTTTAGGAATACTGTATTCTGTGAATTAGCAAACACATGTTTGAACGTATCTTATGACTGAATGCATAATTAGCTGGTTATCCCTGAATTGACTTGTATATTTTTTTGCCTGATAAGGCGATATATATTTGTTTTTTAATTTGTTTGTGCCATTTGTTTTTTTGTTTTTACTTACAGGTCTTGTGCTTCAGGACATCTCTAATGTTCACAAAAAACTAAATGACAGCCTGGAAGAAAATGTATGTATCTGCTGTCATTGTTGCACTTATTTTTTTTTTTATGTTTGTGTGTGTAAATTGTCTTTGTTGCCAGTTTCTAAAGTAACTATTTTTATTCTTACAGTTTAAAAAGTTCCATAAAGAGATTGTTTCTGAATTGGAAAAGAAGACAGATCAAGATATAAAATACATGAATGTGAGTGCAAATGTATCTTGCCTTAACCTCTTACTTTCATCAAAGTGACTGAAGTATTGGGATGGCCCCTTAAGGGAGACCTGTATTTACTTAAAAAATAGATGATGATGAAAGTTAACAGATGTTTCAGTGGCAATGAGCGTTTACTAGCAAGAGTGGAAAATGTGCAGATAGCTTTCTTTTAATTTTCACATTTTAACCCTAATCTTGCTTTTATTTAGCCATAGGCAATGTAAGGATTTATTTACTGATCAAAAAACCTCTGAATATTCAATAGTAGAAATGTGTCTGTCTTGTTAATACATAGCAATATACATAACATATTTTAGCCAAGTGACTGAGTTTATCCAAATATTCACAACCTTGAGTTTCTCAGAGCGTAGGGAAGTTGCCAAACTCTGTGAATCCTATAGATGTGTGTGGGGAAGTCTGTGTTGTGTGCTTTTTGTGAACTTGGACACATCCACAACTCCACAACTCTATCACCAGACAACTTAGGGGATAGTTTCACCCATCTCGAGTTCCAGACACTTGAAGCCTACTAACGTATTGTATTTTATTTCCACTGGCCAGCAAACCGATAATGAAAGTACTGGTATCTGTGGCTCACTGTTACTTTCATTCCATGCACCATGACTGTAGAAGTCTTAAGTATGAAATCTTATTTGCAATGACAGGCGACTCTGAAGAGGTACCAGACAGAGCACAGAATTAAACTGGATTCCTTGGAGAAATCTCAGTCCGACTTAAAGAAACTCAGGAGAAAAAGCCAAGGAGGAAGAAATGCTACAAAATATGATATGAAGGAAACAGAGGTATGTGTTCAGGTCTCTCTACCCCTTTTGTTGCCAAATGGGTCTGCACAGTCGCCTCTGGCAGCGCAAGCGTTAACGCATCATTTGAAAAATCTTCGTCACAATCCTTGTGGAAAAAAGATAACACTCTTATTATTGCTATTAAAAGTTAACACTTTTTCTGCAAGTTATTAAAACGCATGATAAATTTAATGCATTTAAAAAACCCTATTGCCGCCTCCCTCCTCACACATTTGTCACTATTGGCTGTACTAAAGAGTGGGATCCTTGGCAATAGTATTGAAATAAGCCACTTTTTCTTCTAGCGCATGTTACCCACCGCATAGCAAAGGCTATAAACTGAAGACCATAAAATTATAAAATGTTCACATGTCAAGAAGCACTGCCATGTTTTATTGCCATTTCATGTATGCATTTTGAACACGTGGTTAACTTGAACTGTAACATAGGTGCACTATCTGGGTTGTGATGAATTTATGCTTTTCTATTTCTAATGGGGTGTGTGAGTATTATTATGACCTTATTTGTGTGTATATCATAATAAATTCTAAGAGAAATGTTGCTGTTGATGTTCCCAGTGTATGGAGACGATCAATTCTCGGCAGAGCGATATACACAAATTTATAGCCGACGGCTGTAAGGAAGCTCTGCTTGAAGAAAAAAGGCGTTTTTGTTTCTTGGTGGACAAGCATTGTAACTTCTCCCACTTTCTAAACTACTACCATGTACAGGTGAGCTTACATGTATTGGTGATTCAACTAATTAGGACACATACAAATGGTGACTGACTAGTTACAAAATACATGTTTTTTATTCTACAAAAAAGTATTTTTATTGTAAAAGCTGAAAAACTAGGCAAAATGTGCATTTCTTCACCGTAAGTTATCCCTAAAGTGGCTAAGCCGGCACAAAGCAATTGATAGAGCCAGTGTAATTGGGGCAGATAATCATCATCCAAAAGAAGACGGTGTCAAAACATTAGTGATTTTATGGGTAATATCTAGTAGTTTCTCCATCTGTAGAAAGGACCCAATTTCTGAAAGGACTTTGCTGTGTGTGTGTGTGTGTGTGTGTGTGTGTGTGTGTGTGTGTGTGTGTGTGTGTGTGTGTGTGTGTGTGTGTGTGTGTGTGTGTGTGTGTGTGTGTGTGTGTGTGTGTGTGTGTGTGTGTGTGTGTGTTGTATGTATATTATGTATGTATATGGTACAGGCGTAAAACTGTTCTATCTAGAAGTGAAACCCATGCTGCCTTGGGATGAGGTAGGGAGAAATCATGGAAACTGATTAGCTGTGTGAGCCAACAACAATATAGGAGAATACTGAACAGGGTCATGGAGTGTCACAGAGCAAACTTGGGTATTGGGATAGAGTTAATACCTTGTACCAAACAGGGTCTTGTGGCACACGAAGTCTGTCAAATGTGCATACTGTATGAGCACAGTCATGGGTTAATTGTTTAGTGCAGTGTTCTTCCACCATGTAAGAAATAATGGCTTAGATTGCTTCAGGTATAAAAATGACTTCTATTTTGCACCGACTTCTTCACTTTAAAATAATGTGGCATTTTTTTGACACATGTTGTATGCACACTAGGGCATAGCTCCAGTAAAACTTTGATAAATATGAGAGAACAATGGAAACTTGCACATCAGGATCGTTCATCCCACAGCAGAATGACAAAGAAAATGGGAATTTCTAATTGTTGCTTGTTTTTTTCTCTTTGTTCATTGTAGTCTGCGGATTTACTCACCTCTAAATTACCAAAATGGCAGGAAACATGCAGTGATTCCACACGGGTTCCAGACACGGTCATAAATATAATACAAGAACTGAGAACGCCAGGGACTCCGGAGCCTTCTCCTATGATGGACAAAAAAGCATTGGTATAAAATCGCACCAAGAACTTTAATTCAACTTGCAACACAGTTAGCAATATAATGCTTTTAAAATATCTATCAAATGATGCAATTTCCCAAGTACTTAAATTCTATGTCTTATTTGCACGTAATGCCGGCATTCATTAGATTCGAACAAGGGCATAAACATCACATTTTTATTTTGTAGACCAATTACTATCCGTGTTACCAATATAGGTAGATCTAGTATTTGAACTATTCGTTTTTGTTTTATTTTTTTCTCCCCATTGTTTGAGCCAAGGGACTTTGCTGGTGCCGGACCTGACAGGATGCTGCAGGAAAGCCAAAAGCCCTTTTCTTAACCAATAGAATTCTCTGGAACCTGGTTGTTTCCATTGTAGGATGGCCGCAGTCCGACACTAGGATACTACCTAGGCCAGACCCCTTCCCCCACCAGTGCTGCGTTAACAGAGGGCATTTGCCATTTTGAGTCTGAAGCTCCTTTTCCCCCTGAAAGTACTGTTACACGATATTGTCTTGTAACCTTACATCATCCTGTGTGTTTCCAATTTAGTTTGGTACAGAATATGGTACAGTTTCTGGGAGTGTACTGAAGATGCCTCCAGCACCCATAAGTAGGGCACAAACAAGCCCTCTTGTTGACCTGTTTAACAACCCATCAGCTGCTCCAAAGATGTCATATGAAAAACTGAAAACATCGCCAGGTATATCTTTTGTCAATAATTGTACATGTCAATAAGGGCACTAATCGCACTTTATTGAGTTAGGCTGTGTCCATACACCGCGCGGCGCAAACAAAAGGCCATACCTCTGAGGCAGGCCATAGAGCGCGCGATTTTCAGAGCAGGCAATTTTTTGGTTTTGTCACGCAACGGCCGGGTCACGTGAGCGGTTCAGCCAATGAGGGTGAACCGCTCACGTGATGTCGCACAAAGCACGCGAAACCCAAAAGCCATGTGTCGCTTGTTTAACAGGCACGTGCGACGCCATGCGCTCCGTCCCGCGCGCCTATTATATCCGAGGCAAAGATTCAGTAAATGTAAAAGTGGCACATAAACCTTAAAAAAAATATAGAGGCTTTGAAAGTATTGCCTTTAAAATATTTATTCTTTTCTCTGCTTTTAATTTTTGGTTTCAAAATCAAGATCTTCGTTTTTTCCGTTTCCAAAATAATTTAGCAAAACACTTTAGTTATGATGTCCGTTCTTAAACAGCTTGGCGGGGACACTAGCCTCATTCCTGATTGTGGGAAGGGAAATGAGACCTCTTTTCACAAAAGAACATGTGGGGAACTACGTGTAGAGAAGGGCAAACTCAAACCAGTAGCTTCTTCCTTCTTTCTCTCCAAATAATGAGATCCGTTAGCAGCTTTGGTTCCAGAAAAACAATTTGTGATATAAAATTACCAAAACCATTATCACAAAAGCTCTCTAAACACAGTGGGCTCAAAATATAAAAAACTAACATTTTCATAGAAGCCAAATGTTAGATGAATTTTAGAAAGGAGCATCAATGAAAAGAACTACGGTATAACAACAATTTTGGCAAATCTGTAAATCTAATAAAATATGAAAGTACCAAACTAAATATGCTGAAAGTATTTACCACGCTATACTCTATGGAGGATTGCTGATCCCAATGGGAAAACCATGGTTCTGTACAGAGGTGTGAAGAATACGTACGCATAGAATTTCCATTGGTGGATGTCCTAGTTTGCTGCAGACTAAACTACAGATATAGTCAGACCGACTTTAGCAAAAGCCACACCTTAAGTGATGGACCGCCACTGTTTCTGCAGGGGATCCATTACTTCCAATGGGACTGGCCACAGCAAGGATTTCCCGCTGCTGTGGGATCCCGCGGCTCCCACCTGGCAGAAACCAAATTAAGTCTGGTTACATCTGCATAGTGCATTTTTACTGTGCAGTTGAAGTTCTATGTGGTCTGACACTACTTATTAATTATCGGACAGTGTACTGGTATGGTACAGAGGACCACTACTACTTATTTATATATATTTTTTAACCTAGCTCTGTTAAATTAGGTTTTGTTAAAGGGTTTTCCCTTTTTTATAAATAAATAAATGAGGGAGTATAGAGTATAACATTGTTTAAAAAGATGGTCCTTTGAAGCATGAATGTCTCTCTATAGCTTTTTGTGTGGCAGAGATTTACGTTTGGAGAAGGGTTGTGCAATAGAGCAGCACGGTCAGCCCTGCAGACCGTTCATATTATGGAATGTGAATATTGCAATTGTCTTTCCTGTAGTAATGACTTTTATATTACGAAACACCGTGTTTCTGTCTATAAATGGGTTAATCTGTCCAATTAATTCAATGGTTTGTTTTCAGCAGGTAATCCAGATGAAGCCAATTTGCCACGATCCATGTCTGTTTCAACAGGATTAAACCTAATGAAAAAGCAAAAAGTCAAAACAATCTTTCCACACACCGGAAATAACAAGACATTGCTTAGCTTTTCTCAAGGAGATCTCCTCACTCTTCTTATACCTGAGGAAAGAGATGGCTGGCTGTACGGGGAGCATGACACTACGAAACTGTAAGTAGCACTGCTGGCTTTCAGGATACACACATGTAGCAGAACGTAATGTTTCCGGCACCAGGCAAGCTGCGTGACCACGACCGTGGATGTCCCAGTGCCGGAGGATTGTCGCTGTGGGTGGAAACATGGAGCCCCTGCAGCGATAGCGCGGCTGCACCATCTCCAAAGCCACGAATAATCCTGCTACATCTGTACATTTATGTAATATACAGTATACCACCCATTAAGAAACCCAAGTAAAGCTTAGATTTAATAACAATGACAGCTGGGTATTTCTATATTATTCACTTTCCCACGAAGCCATGTCTCTTTTTTACTGTAGTTTGAGATCATGCAAAGTAATGAATTCAGCTCAACCCCCTTATAACGCTGTGCTTGGGGTCCAAAGAATCACATAGCGATATAAGCGTATCGCGTTAGAACTAATGTACAATTGTATGCATTGTACAATAAAGTATTTAAGATATTAATAATCGTGTTGTAAAGTATTCATGAATACGAAAATTAGGAGCCACACTTGCATCGCGTTATAAGCGGATCACATTATAACGGGGTTGAGCTGTAGTAGGAAAGTCCTTCCTTGAGATGTGCAAAAATGTTGCCTACATTTGTGAACCAGGCAGAACTGGGATTTTGTCACCTTGGAATAGGCAAGATATATTAAAATTATTTAAATTTTCATATTGGCCAAGTATGTTGCATGTTCATAGACCTCTCTGCATGGAGTATATGTTGGATTTTGATGGGTTTTTATGGAAAATGTATTAGGTATTAGCAGTGTTGAATTATTGGCAGCAGCTAATGGGCCACCATACTCTAAGCCACTTTTGAGCTATGGCAGCGTATAATTAAACGAAATATTGTTCCATATCACATTTCACAATGTTCTCAGAACATAAAACTGCAGTTTTAGCCTTTGTGCCCAAACGTCATCTGGTGGCTGCATTACCATATGGCCTCTAATCTTGGTCTTGTCCAAGACCCCCTGTACCTCTTCTGACGTATTGTCTCTTCACTGCAGCAAAAACCACTAGAGATCCTACATGTATGTTTTGCCTTTTACTTAGACCTAAGTGTTTTGCGATAACGATAGAATAGGTAAGCCGGTATATAAAGAAAATAACTTGCCTATTTGAAAATAGGTCAACTTAAAATCGGTAGTCAAGCTGTTTATTTCAATGAAAATATTTTCTGTACCCCTCTCAGAAAAGGTTGGTTCCCATCATCCTATACCAGACCAGTGGACGAGACCGGAAAAGAGCCAGTTCAGTTGGCAAGGTAATGCATAAAATACAAATATGTTGTGTGTGGCATCAACCTCACCAAACACTCAGGAGTTGATACACAACCCTCTACACAAGAAGGGTGTGCTCAATAAAATCTTTTCACAAAAAAAAAAACCCCTTTCTACACACAATATATACACACAAAAGAAATATTACTTAAATATGAATTGAATGTATGTGTATATATTATGAATTTTGTAGAGTCCCGAAAACAATAATTAATGAAACAGTGTAACTTTCTCTGTTTGAAGAAAGTGTTGTTGATTCTTCTGCTGCTGCTGTTAATGGTGTGACCACTACAGTTGGATACTGCATATAGGAGAAAAAAACAAGAAAAGGAACAACACAAAAAGTGTTCTAAGTGCCGTATTTTCACTCAGATTCTAAGACACCACTGTGTTTCTCCTGCAGTACAGAGCTCCTGTGGTCCCGCCCTCAGTGCTCATCTGGTCCGTTTGACTTCCAATGTGTTTTTTGAAGGGATCCCTGATGAAGTGAAGCATCCTTCATGAAACGCGTTGAAAGTCAGTCAAACGGACCAGGCGAGCTCGGTACTGCAGGAGAAACACGGACAAGCAGCAGTGATGTCCTTGTGGGAGCGTGGAGATTCAACACACAAGGACTCCGTGTTTGAGAGCATGGGCAGACAAGCTTTGCCCTAAAGAACCTATTGAATCTCTAATACACAGAAATGTGTGGTTAGTGAAATCAGTGTTGGTGCAGCAAATAAATCTTTGAGTCAAATTACTGCACTTTGAATCCTTTTTGTGCTGTTCCTTTTTCTTGTGTTTTTTTTTTTTTTTTACGAATGTATAACATCTTTTACATTGATAAGTATATGTTATTAATTTAGACTGATCACCATTAAATAATGTTTAGGAATAAACCAGTACTGCAACTGCCTTGATCTGGTATACATTTCAGTGTTCCATGCAATTACTGATAAGGCACAAGTGAGTGTGGATGTAACTTTGGAAATTTGTGGCAGCATAGGCAATTTGTTAATGGGGTGGTCACAACAATGATAGTCATGTGAGTATTGCATTGAGCCAGGACTGTGGCTGTCTGCTTGGGAGTGCAGAAGTAGACAGCCACATCATAATGTCTTTGCAACTCTGGCACCACTTGGACCCGTATGCAATGTATAAAACACAAACTTTGCTAATGCAAGTGTAAATGAGTCAGACATAGATCTAAACAGTGTCTGTTACAGTTACTTACAGAGTCCTGCCATCTCACAGAGGCATTGGAGAGATGGCAACAAGCCATGTACAGTTTTGAACGCTTACTTTATTCAACCATTTATTATCCTATTTGTTTGCCATTTGCAGTGTCTCTCCAAATCCTGCTACAGTTAGGAGTATCAGTACAGTTAACTTAACTGAAACAGGTCGAGTTGTCCTCCCAGAACCGGACTATCTTGAACCATCAACTAGCATCTCCACGGACAGAGGACAGACTTTCTTCAGCTCCTCCCTTGCCAAAGACTCTGCCAGTGTGGCAGCTAATAGTTCTCCTGTAAGTAAAGACATTTTTTATTGAATAGGTACAGCATTCTTACCAAAGCAGCCTCCAGCATAAAGGAAATTCACTGTACCAGGAAGTTGGCATTAGTACTGCTCTCTTTGTTATTTTAGTAGAGCACGGATACTTACCAGATTACCGGCTATCATCTTTTTGCTGGGGCTTTTTCCAAGTGTAACAGCATTTCCTCTGTTATAGTTGTAAATATTGCATAAATGTCAGTTGACGGGTGGGGGGGGGGTCTTTATATTTAGGCCCCAATGTATTTTTGTATCTTCCTATATCTGAGAAACAAAACAATGCTACAAGTTTTCTATTGTTTCTATATTTCATTGGTCAAGTGAAAGGTCAGCTTGTCCTGGGATTGCTGCTGTTTTACAAATGCAAAGTTTACTTGGCTTTGTTCTGAACCCCTAATGAAACAGAACAATGGACTTTGTCACAATGTGGGCTCAGACTAGTTGGGAAATAATAGCTGGTTTAGCTAATTTGATTAATGAATGTTTCACTTGATCATTAAACAGATTTGTAAGCTTTTTTTCCCTTTATAAGTTTATATTATGGGTGCTTATGTGTACTTTGTTTTGTGATAACCTATTGTGTTCGAGGGTCAGGGACATGGTCATGTATAGTAGGTTCTTCTAACACTTAAATGGGGTTTTAGCAAATACTGCGATACACTAACATGTTGCCTAATGTACTTTGTACTTGGGGATTACATTTCAGTCCTAGCAGTTTCTCTAGATAACAGACTGACTGAAGATAATGACACTTCGGACTTTTGGTCTACATGGTGCATTATTGCAGAAGTCTATTTTGGCACATTTTTTACATTCACATGTAAGCAGATCCGAACAGAACAAAATTGCCTGAACCTGCTGTCTACAAGATCTTTCATTTTTTTAAAGACTTGAAGGCGATAAAAATATACTGGTTTGCCATATTATAATATATTGGTCAAGTGAAGCCTTTGTTATGGTATCTATTATGATGATTGTGGTGTGAAGATAGTCAGCGCAAACCTCACGGGCCTCCCGATGTCGATGGAACCGAATGAAATAAAAGGATATGGCTAAAAAAGAATTAAAATCTCAGTGTATTAGATACACATGTGGGGGATGGGGGAAGAGGGGGGGGGGGGAAAGGGGGAGGGGGGTGAGGGCAGGGGGTGGGAGCAAGGAGGAGGATAATGCTGGAGGGGTTGATAATTGGTTTTCCACTTTAACTAATCAAAGAATACATAAAATTATGGATTCAGTGACTCACACGGGCTTGTGTGGTGTCTCTCCCTCAACGCTGACTGTAGTGGATTTATTACAGACTCATATGCTGGAGTCTCAATATACATAAAACTCACACGGCCTGATGTGAGTCCTTGTCCTCAGAGGGTGATGTCCTGTATGGATGGTGTCTGGGTTGTCTCAGCAGAGTTATCCCCCGATGGGTGTAGTGTGTGAGTGTCTCCTCTCCCCGTTTCCCAGATGACCAAAAGGAGTGTATGCCAACAAGGGTTAACAACAATAAAAAAGGTCTTTAATGGGTATACAGTGGAGACATAAGCATATGAAATGCAAACATGTGGTGAACCATAAAAAGTATAGAACAATCTATGACAAAATGAAATAAATTATACTAAGACACAATGAAATAAAATGAAATAAAGCAAACACAAGGACTACACTCACACTTGAAGTCAAATAAAATGGCCCAGCCTCAGCCGCTCGGTACACTCCTGCACGGTCTCCTCCTCCGTTCTTGTTCCCACTGGCGCGTCCGGCAGTGGAACCGGAAGAGGGGATCTGCACCGGATGTCCTGTAGTGTGCTGGGTCCCTCTCTCAATGAGCTCCGGCAGGGAACAACATGTTTCGCAATAAGCTTCGTCAGGTTCCTGCCGGATGCTCATTGTGTACTGTATTATGATGAGCCAGATAATATTATGGAAATCAGAAGGTAAAATTTACTTTAGCTCCATATTTGTGTTAAACTATGCAATTCCTTTTTAAATAATCTCACTGAAATGGAATGTCACAGTATGAGTTCACTTTGTGATCAGTGTAATGAAGCCCTGAAGCAGAGGGTTTCCAGAGCACAGCTTATCATTATGGCTTCGGGGACCTCCCTGCTTCCCATGATACTTACACCCCATAGGTGCGGCCGCTTCCTGGATCTTAAATCTCCCATGCCGTGTGAGATTTAGACCTCCATTATTTATTTTTTACCCAGCCAGGCATGGTACCGCAGGCACCTTCGGAGGTAAGTATCCCGGGGGTCCCCAGAGTTGAAATGCACGCTGATCAGCCCAGAGACCCCCTACTTCCCACCAAGAAGAAAAATGAAACGGATATCACACTTTAAGCATTTCCATGGCCAGTGTTTAAAATATTTGTATTTGATTACGTTTGCTGGGGCAGACGCTCTTCACAACTTATTTTTAACCCTGTCGGTGCCAGATCGCAATCACATTGCCATCTCTGAGTTCTATGTTTCTTGAGAGCAAAACCTACCGTAGTCAAATAGAAGTGAATGTTGTACTGAATGCATTCAACTGAAGGACAAGTTTGTGGCTCTGGTTTACATATGGGGTACTGCTGGCACCATGTGGTCAATCAACATTATTACAAGTAAAAAGCAGCATCACAGCCTGCAGGTAACCCATTATTCTTTGAGATACAAATACTACAGGTTGCGCTACAAAATGATATAATAAATGCATTTACATCAGGAGAGTAAAGTTATTTTTCTCTTCGTCAGACATCTGTGAAAAAAATCCCTGAAGGCCTTTTGTTTGCATGCTTGTGTCATCTTCCTGTGCTAGTGAAGCGTTTGGCTCCACTCATGAATGGGACTAAAATATTCTCTAGGATAGAGAAGACTGCTGTAAAATAATAGAACAATGTGTTTTAACTGAACAGGGTTTGAGCGTAGTATATTGTACACTTGTTTTATAAGAGCAGAATAATAAAAACAATATTTGAATTAAAGGACATCTAGTACTTTTGCTTACTAAACTGAACTTTTTGTGTTTTACTTCATTTTAGAAACCTACAGCAAATGGGTTTATGAAACATCCATTTCTCAGGTATGTGATCACTTTGCTATCGTGTGTGTGGTGTTTTACAAGCACAGTACCACCATTACACTGGGTGTTTGAAAAGTATAACGATGGGTTTAGGGCATTCACACAGATTGAAAAGGGCATTCACACAACATGTAAAGTACATGTTACAGAAATCTAGCTTTTTAGCTTAACCTAGAGCACACTAGTTTATTAGCAGATGTGAGATTTCGTTAACAACTAAGCAGTTGAACGGTTTGGCTGGATGTGTTCCCTTTCCAAGAATATCCCTTTTTATGACCTCATTAGATCATTTTGTTTTGTTTTGTAATCTCCAGAGATTAGACAAATCGAAGAGGTGGCTCATCTCCGCTCAATTTTTATTGTACTTTGGGCCCTAAATTATGATCTTTTGGCAGGAGTGCTGAAATGCAATAAAATGTAGTGAAGAGTAGGGGAATCTCCCCAGCATAAATCTCAGCAGCTTCCTGTGCTGGCATCTCTACCCAGCTAAATAAAGCCGCTCTTCTGGTGAGGTCTATTACAAAGACATGTCCGGAAACGGGGCAGATGGAGTCCCAGGGTATCTGAGCTCATTGTCCTTCGTTTTGGACCGAAACAAATCAAAGCATCCCCAGTCTTAAGACTGTTATGGTGTCCTCATTAGTGCCTGGATTTTGGATTCTTTAAGACCA